>NC_140579.1:390673781-390861255 GCF_964204655.1 Triturus cristatus | reverse complement strand
CTGCTTCACTCTCTGCTACTCACTCTCTGCTACTCACTCTCTCACTCTACTCACTCTCTGCTCACTCACTCTCTACTACTCTCTCTACTACTCTCTCTACTACTCTCTCTCTACTACTCACTCTACTCTCTCTACTCACTCTCTACTCCACTCACTCTCTACTCTCACTCTCTACTACTCCCTCTCTACTACTCACTCCACTACTCCACTACTCTCTACTAATCACTCTCTACTAATCACTCTCTACTAATCACTCTCTACTAATCACTCTCTACTAATCACTCTCTGCTACTCCATCTCTGCTACTCTATCTACTACTCTTTCTACTACTCACTCTCTACTCTCTCTACTACTCTCTGTACTACTCTGTCTACTACTCACACTCTACTACTCTCTCTACTACTCTCTCCTACTCACTCTCTCCTACTCACTCTCTCCTACTCACTCTATCCTACTCACTCTCTCTACTACTCTCTCTACTACTCACTCTACTACTCACTCTACTACTCACTCTACTAATCACTCTACTACTCAATCTCTGCTACTCAATCTCTGCTACTCACTCTCTGCTACTCACTCTCTGCTACTCTCTCCGCTACTCTCTCCGCTACTCTCTCCGCTACTCTCTCTGCTACTCTCTCTCTGCTACTCACTCTCTGCTACTCACTCTCTGCTACTCTCTCTCTGCTACTCACTCTCTGCTACTCACTCTCTGCTACTCTCTACTACTCTCTCTACTACTCTACTACTCTCTCTACTACTCTCTCTACTACTCTCTCTACTACTCACTCTCTACTACTCTCTACTACTCACTCTCTACTACTCTCTACTACTCACTCTCTACTACTCACTCTCTACTACACACTCTCTACTCTCTCTACTTCTCTCTCTACTACTCACTCTCTCCTACTCACTCTCTCCTACTCACTCTCTCCTCACTCTCTCTACTACTCTCTCTACTACTCTCTCTACTACTCTCTACTACTCACTCTACTACTCACTCTACTACTCACTCTGCTACTCAATCTCTGCTACTCTCTCTACTACTCTCTCTACTACTCTCTCTACTACTCTCTCTACTACTCTCTCTACTAATCACTACTAATCACTCTGCTACTCAATCTCTGCTACTCAATCTCTGCTACTCAATCTCTGCTACTCTCTCTACTACTCTCTCTACTACTCTCTCTACTACTCTACTACTCTCTCTACTACTCTCTCTACTACTCTACTACTCTCTCTACTACTCTCTCTACTACTCTCTCTACTACTCACTCTCTACTACTCTCTACTACTCACTCTCTACTACTCTCTACTACTCACTCTCTACTACTCACTCTCTACTACACACACTCTACTCTCTCTACTACTCTCTCTACTACTCACTCTCTCCTACTCACTCTCTCCTACTCACTCTCTCCTCACTCTCTCTACTACTCTCTCTACTACTCTCTCTACTACTCTCTCTACTACTCTCTACTACTCACTCTACTACTCCCTCTACTACTCTCTCTACTACTCACACTCTACTACTCTCTACTACTCTCTCTACTACTCTACTACTCTCTCTACTACTTTCTCTACTACTCTCTCTACTACTCACTCTCTACTACTCACTCTCTACTACTCTCTACTACTCACTCTCTACTACTCACTCTCTACTACACACTCTCTACTCTCTCTACTACTCTCTCTACTACTCACTCTCTCCTACTCACTCTCTCCTACTCACTCTCTCCTCACTCTCTCTACTACTCTCTCTACTACTCTCTCTACTACTCTCTCTACTACTCTCTACTACTCACTCTGCTACTCAATCTCTGCTACTCTCTCTACTACTCTCTACTACTCTCTCTACTAATCACTACTAATCACTCTGCTACTCAATTTCTGCTACTCAATCTCTGCTACTCAATCTCTGCTACTCAATCTCTGCTACTCAATCTCTGCTACTCAATCTCTGCTACTCAATCTCTGCTACTCTCTCTACTACTCTCTCTACTACTCTCTCTACTACTCTCTCTACTACTCACTCTCTACTACTCTCTACTACTCTCTCTACTACTCTACTACTCTCTCTCTACTACTCTCTCTACTACTCACTCTCTACTACTCTCTACTACTCACTCTCTACTACTCTCTACTACTCACTCTCTACTACTCACTCTCTACTACACACTCTACTCTCTCTACTACTCTCTCTACTACTCACTCTCTCCTACTCACTCTCTCCTACTCACTCTCTCCTACTCACTCTCTCTACTACTCTCTCTACTACTCTCTCTACTACTCTCTCTACTACTCTCTACTACTCACTCTACTACTCACTCTGCTACTCAATCTCTGCTACTCAATCTCTGCTACTCTCTCTACTACTCTCTCTACTACTCTCTCTACTACTCTCTCTAGTACTCTCTCTACTACTCTCTCTAGTACTCTCTCTACTACTCTCTCTACTACTCTCTCTACTACTCTACTACTCTCTCTACTACTCTACTACTCTCTCTACTACTCACTCTCTACTACTCTCTACTACTCTACTACTCTCTCTACTACTCTACTACTCTCTCTACTACTCTCTCTACTACTCACTCTCTACTACTCTCTACTACTCACTCTCTACTACTCACTCTCTACTACTCACTCTCTACTCTCTCTACTACTCTCTCTACTACTCCCTCTCTCCTACTCACTCTCTCCTACTCACTCTCTTCTACTCACTCTCTCCTACTCACTCTCTCCTACTCACTCTCTCTACTACTCTCTCTACTACTCTCTCTACTACTCTCTACTACTCACTCTGCTACTCACTCTGCTACTCACTCTGCTACTCACTCTCTGCTACTCACTCTCTGCTACTCACTCTCTGCTACTCACTCTCTGCTACTCACTCTCTGCTACTCACTCTCTGCTACTCTCTGCTACTTTCTCTCTGCTACTTTCTCTCTGCTACTTTCTCTCTGCTACTCAATCTCTGCTACTCAATCTCTGCTACTCTCTCTACTACTCTCTCTACTACTCTCTCTACTACTCTCTCTACTACTCTCTCTACTACTCTACTACTCTCTCTACTACTCTCTCTACTACTCACTCTCTACTACTCTCTCTACTACTCTACTACTCTCTCTACTACTCTACTACACTCTCTACTACTCTCTCTACTACTCTCTACTACTCACTCTCTACTACTCTCTACTACTCACTCTCTACTACTCACTCTCTACTACTCACTCTACTCTCTCTACTACTCTCTCTACTACTCTCTCTACTACTCCCTCTCTCCTACTCACTCTCTCCTACTCACTCTCTCCTACTCACTCTCTCCTACTCACTCTCTCCTACTCACTCTCTCTACTACTCTCTCTACTACTCTCTCTACTACTCTCTCTCTGCTACTCACTCTCTGCTACTCACTCTCTGCTACTCACTCTCTGCTACTCACTCTACTACTCACTCTCTGCTACTCTCTCTGCTACTCTCTGCTACTCTCTCTCTGCTACTCTCTCTCTGCTACTCTCTCTCTGCTACTCACTCTCTGCTACTCACTCTCTGCTACTCACTCTACTACTCACTCTCTGCTACTCTCTCTCTGCTACTCACTCTACTACTCACTCTACTACTCACTCTCTGCTACTCACTCTCTGCTACTCACTCTCTGCTACTCACTCTCTACTACTCACTCTCTACTACTCTCTCTACTACTCTCTCTACTACTCTCTCTACTACTCTCTCTACTACTCTCTCTACTACTCTCTCTACTACTCACACTCTACTACTCTCTCTACTACTCTCTCCTACTCACTCTCTCCTACTCACTCTCTCCTACTCACTCTCTCTACTACTCTCTCTACTACTCTCTCTACTACTCTCTCTACTACTCACTCTACTACTCACTCTACTACTCACTCTACTAATCACTCTACTACTCAATCTCTGCTACTCAATCTCTGCTACTCAATCTCTGCTACTCACTCTCTGCTACTCACTCTCTGCTACTCACTCCGCTACTCTCTCCGCTACTCTCTCCGCTACTCTCTCCGCTACTTTCTCTGCTACTCACTCTCTGCTACTCACTCTCTGCTACTCACTCTCTGCTACTCTCTCTCTGCTACTCTCTCTCTGCTACTCACTCTCTGCTACTCACTCTCTGCTACTCTCTACTACTCTCTCTACTACTCTACTACTCTCTCTACTACTCTACTACTCTCTCTACTACTCACTCTCTACTACTCTCTCTACTACTCTACTACTCTCTCTACTACTCTCTCTACTACTCACTCTACTACTCTCTACTACTCACTCTCTACTACTCTCTACTACTCACTCTCTACTACTCACTCTCTACTACACACTCTCTACTCTCTCTACTACTCTCTCTACTACTCACTCTCTCCTACTCACTCTCTCCTACTCACTCTCTCTACTACTCTCTCTACTACTCTCTCTACTACTCTCTCTACTACTCTCTACTACTCACTCTACTACTCACTCTGCTACTCAATCTCTGCTACTCTCTCTACTACTCTCTCTACTACTCTCTCTACTACTCTCTCTCTACTAATCACTACTAATCACTCTGCTACTCAATCTCTGCTACTCAATCTCTGCTACTCAATCTCTGCTACTCAATCTCTGCTACTCAATCTCTGCTACTCAATCTCTGCTACTCAATCTCTGCTACTCAATCTCTGCTACTCAATCTCTACTACTCTCTCTACTACTCTCTCTACTACTCTCTCTACTACTCTACTACTCTCTCTACTACTCTACTACTCTCTCTACTACTCTCTCTACTACTCACTCTCTACTACTCTCTCTACTACTCTACTACTCTCTCTACTACTCTCTCTACTACTCTCTCTACTACTCACTCTCTACTACTCTCTACTACTCACTCTCTACTACTCTCTACTACTCACTCTCTACTACTCACTCTCTACTACACACTCTCTACTCTCTCTACTACTCTCTCTACTACTCACTCTCTCCTACTCACTCTCTCCTACTCACTCTCTCTACTACTCTCTCTACTACTCTCTCTACTACTCTCTCTACTACTCTCTCTACTACTCTCTACTACTCACTCTGCTACTCAATCTCTGCTACTCAATCTCTGCTACTCTCTCTACTACTCTCTCTACTACTCTCTCTACTACTCTCTCTACTAATCACTACTAATCACTCTGCTACTCAATCTCTGCTACTCTCTCTACTACTCTCTCTACTACTCTCTCTGCTACTCTCTCTACTACTCTCTCTACTAATCTCTCTACTACTCACTCTCTACTACTCACTCTCTACTACTCTCTACTACTCTCTCTACTACTCTACTACTCTCTCTACTACTCTCTCTACTACTCACTCTCTACTACTCTCTACTACTCACTCTCTACTACTCTCTACTACTCACTCTCTACTACTCACTCTCTACTACACACTCTCTACTCTCTCTACTACTCTCTCTCCTACTCACTCTCTCCTACTCACTCTCTCCTACTCACTCTCTCCTACTCACTCTCTCCTCACTCTCTCCTCACTCTCTCTACTACTCTCTCTACTGCTCTCTCTACTACTCTCTACTACTCACTCTGCTACTCCACTACTCCACTACTCACTACTACTCACTCTCTACTAATCACTCTACTAATCACTCTGCTAATCACTCTACTAATCACTCTACTAATCACTCTAGTAGAGTGATTAGTAGAGTGATTAGTAGAGTGATTAGTAATCACTCTCTGCTACTCAATCTGTGCTACTCAATCTGCTACTCAATCTGCTACTCTCTCTACTACTCTCTACTACTCACTCTCTATTACTCTCTACTACTCACTCTCTCCTACTCACTCTCTCCTACTCACTCTCTCTACTACTCTCTCTACTACTCTCTACTACTCTCTCTACTACTCTCTCTACTACTCTCTCTACTACTCACTCTACTACTCACTCTCTGCTACTTACTCTCTGCTACTCACTCTCTGCTACTCACTCTACTACTCACTCTCTGCTACGCACTCTCTACTACTCTCTCTACTACTCTCTCTACTACTCTCTCTACTCACTCTCTACCCCTCACTCTCTACTACTCTCTCTACTACTCCCTACTACTCCCTCGCTACTACTCACTCCACTACTCCACTACTCTCTACTAATCCCTCTCTACTAATCACTCTCTGCTACTCCATCTCTGCTACTCCATCTCTGCTACTCTATCTACTACTCTCTCTACTACTCTCTCTACTACTCTCTGTACTACTCTCTCTACTACTCACACTCTACTACTCTCTCTACTACTCTCTCCTACTCACTCTCTCCTACTCACTCTCTCCTACTCACTCTCTCCTACTCACTCTCTCTACTACTCTCTCTACTACTCACTCTACTACTCACTCTACTACTCACTCTACTACTCACTCTACTACTCACTCTACTACTCACTCTCCTACTCACTCTCTACTACTCTCTGTACTACTCTCTGTACTACTCACACTCTACTACTCTCTCTACTCACTCTCTACTACTCTCTCTCTACTACTCACTCTCTCCTACTCACTCTCTCCTACTCACTCTCTCTACTCACTCTCTCTACTCACTCTCTCTACTCACTCTCTACTCACTCTCTCTACTCACTCTCTCTACTCACTCTACTCACTCTCTCTACTCACTCTCTCTACTACTCTCTCTACTACTCTCTCTACTACTCTCTACTACTCACTCTCTACTAATCACTCTACTAATCACTCTACTAATCACTCTCTGCTACTCAATCTCTGCTACTCAATCTCTGCTACTCAATCTCTGCTACTCAATCTCTGCTACTCACTCTCTGCTACTCAATCTCTGCTACTCACTCTCTGCTACTCACTCTCTGCTACTCTCTCTCTGCTACTCTCTCTCTGCTACTCTCTCTCTGCTACTCTCTCTCTGCTACTCACTCTACTACTCTCTCTACTACTCACTCTCTGCTACTCACTCTCTTACTCACTCTACTACTCACTCTCTACTACTCACTCTCTACTACTCACTCTCTACTACTCACTCTACTACTCACTCTCTGCTACTCACTCTCTGCTACTCAGTCTCTGCTACTCTCTCCCTGCTACTCTCTCCCTGCTACTCTCTCCCTGCTACTCACTCTCTGCTACTCACTCTCTGCTACTCACTCTCTGCTACTCACTCTCTACTACTCACTCTCTACTACTCTGCTACTCACTCTACTACTCACTCTCTGCTACTCTCTCTGCTACTCTCTCTGCTACTCTCTGCTACTCTCTCTCTGCTACTCTCTCTCTGCTACTCTCTCTCTGCTACTCACTCTCTACTACTCACTCTCTACTACTCACTCTCTACTACTCACTCTCTACTCTCTGCTACACACTCTCTGCTACGCACTCTCTGCTACGCACTCTCTGCTATGCACTCTCTGCTACGCACTCTCTACTACGCACTCTCTACTACGCACTCTCTACTAATCACTCTACTACTCACTCTCTACTACTCACTCTCTGCTACGCACTCTCTGCTACGTACTCTCTGCTATGCACTCTCTACTACGCACTCTCTACTACTCTCTCTACTACTCTCTACTACTCCCTCTCTACTACTCACTCTACTACTCCACTACTCTCTACTAATCACTCTTTACTAATCACTCTCTGCTACTCCATCTCTGCTACTCTTTCTACTACTCTTTCTACTACTCTTTCTACTTCTCACTCTCTACTCTCTCTACTACTCTCTGTACTACTCTCTGTACTACTCTCTACTACTCACACTCTACTACTCTCTCTACTCCTCTCTCCTACTCCTCTCTTCTACTCACTCTCCTACTCACTCTCCTACTCACTCTCCTACTCACTCTCTCCTACTCACTCTCTCCTACTCACTCTCTCCTACTCACTCTCTCCTACTCACTCTCCTACTACTCTCTCTACTACTCTCTCTACTACTCTCTCTACTACTCACTCTACTACTCACTCTACTACTCACTCTACTACTTTCTCTACTACTCTCTACTACTCTCTACTACTCACTCTACTACTCACTCTTCTACTCACTCTGCTACCCACTCTGCTACCCACTCTGCTACCCACTCTGCTACCCACTCTGCTACCCACTCTGCTACCCACTCTCTGCTACCCACTCTCTGCTACCCCCTCTCTGCTACCCCCTCTCTGCTACCCCCTCTCTGCTACTCTCTCTACTACTCTCTCTACTACTCTCTCTACTACTCACTCTACTACTCACTCTACTACTCACTCTCTGCTATTCTCTACTACTCACTCCACTACTTTCTCTACTACTTTCTCTACCGCTTTCTCTACTGCTCACTCCACTACTACTTTCTCTACTACTCTCTCTACTATACTCTCTCTACTACTCACTCTCTACTACTCACTCTACTCTCTCCACTACTCTCTCCACTACTCTCTCTACTACTCTCTCTACTACTCTCTCTACTACTCTCTACTACTCTCTCTACTACTCTCTCTCTCCTACTCTCTCTCTCCTACTCTCTCTCCTACTCTCTCTCCTACTCTCTCTCCTACTCTCTCTCCTACTCCACTACTCTCTCCTACTCTCTCTCCTACTCCACTACTCCACTACTCTCTGCCACTCACTCTCTACTGATCACTCTACTAATCACTCTACTAATCACTCTACTAATCACTCTACTAATCACTCTACGAATCACTCTACGAATCACTCTACGAATCACTCTACGAATCACTCTACGAATCACTCTACGAATCACTCTACGAATCACTCTACGAATCACTCTACGAATCACTCTACGAATCACTCTACGAATCACTCTCTGCTACTCAAGCTCTGCTACTCTCTCTGCTACTCTCTCTGCTACTCTCTCTGCTACTCTCTCTGCTACTCTCTACTACTCACTCTCTGCTACTCACTCTCTGCTACTCACTCTCTGCTACTCACTCTCTACTACTCTGCTACTCACTCTACTACTCTCTCTCTGCTACTCTCTCTCTGCTACTCTCTCTCTGCTACTCTCTCTGCTACTCTCTCTCTGCTACTCACTCTCTACTACTCACTCTCTACTACTCACTCTCTACTACTCACTCTCTACTCTCTACTACTCACTCTCTTCTACTCACTCTCTACTCTCTACTACACACTCTCTGCTACGCACTCTCTGCTACGCACTCTCTGCTACGCACTCTCTACTACTCTCTCTACTACTCTCTACTACTCCCTCTCTACTACTCACTCTACTACTCCACTACTCTCTCCTAATCACTCTCTGCTACTCCATCTCTGCTACTCTTTCTACTACTCTTTCTACTACTCACTCTCTACTCTCTCTACTACTCTCTGTACTACTCTCTGTACTACTCTCTCTACTACTCTCTCTACTACTCACTCTACTACTCACTCTACTTCTCACTCTCTGCTACTCAATCTCTGCTACTCAATCTCTGCTACTCATTATCTGCTACTCAATCTCTGCTACTCAATCTCTGCTACTCACTCTCTACTACTCACTCTCTACTACTCACTCTCTACTACTCACTCTCTACTACTCACTACTACTCACTCTCTACTACTCTCTACTACTCACTCTCTACTACTCACTCTCTACTACTCACTCTACTACTCTCTACTACTCTCTACTACTCACTCTCTCTACTACTCTCTCTACTACTCTCTCTACTATTCCCTCTACTACTCACTCTACTACTCACTCTCTGCTACTCACTCTCTGCTACTCACTCTCTGCTACTCACTCTCTGCTACTCACTCTCTGCTACTCACTCTCTAGTCTCCCAGCTACTCTCTCCCAGCTACTCTCTCCCTGCTACTCTCTCCCTGCTACTCTCTCCCTGCTACTCTCTCCCTGCTACTCACTCTCTGCTACTCACTCTCTGCTACTCACTCTCTGCTACTCACTCTCTGCTACTCTGCTACTCACTCTACTACTCTCTCTCTGCTACTCTCTCTGCTACTCTCTCTCTGCTACTCTCTCTCTGCTACTCTCTCTTTGCTACTCTCTCTCTGCTTCTCTCTCTCTGCTACTCTCTCTCTGCTACTCTCTCTCTGCTACTCTCTCTCTGCTACTCTCTCTCTGCTACTCTCTCTCTGCTACTCTCTCTGCTACTCACTCTCTACTCTCTCTACTACTCTCTCTACTACTCTCTCTACTACTCTCTCTACTACTCTCTCCTACTCACTCTCTCCTACTCACTCTCTCCTACTCACTCTCTCCTACTCACTCTCTCCTACTCACTATCTCTACTACTCTCTCTACTACTCTCTCTACTACTCTCTCGCTACTGCTCTCTCGCTACTACTCTCTCGCTACTACTCTCTCGCTACTACTCGCTACTACTCTCCACTACTTTCTACTACTCTACTACTCACTCTCTACTACTCACTCTCTACTACTCACTCTCTACTACTCACTCTCTACTACTCACTCTACTACTCACTCTACTACTCACTCTCTGCTATTCTCTACTACTCACTCTACTACTTTCTCTACTACTTTCTCTACCACTTTCTCTACTGCTCACTCTCTACTGCTCACTCCACTACTACTTTCTCTACTACTCTCTACTACTCTCTACTACTCTCTACTACTCTCTACTACTCTCTCTACTATACTCTCTACTACTCACTCTCTACTACTCACTCTCTACTACTCTCTCTACTACTCTCTACTACTCACTCTACTACTCTCTACTATTCACTCTACTACTCCACTACTCTCTGCTACCCACTCTCTGCTACCCACTCTCTGCTACCCACTCTCTGCTACCCACTCTCTGCTACCCACTCTCTGCTACCTACTCTCTGCTACCTACTCTCTGCTACCCACTCTCTGCTACCCACTCTCTGCTACCCACTCTCTGCTACTCTCTACACTACTCACTCTACTACTCACTCTACTACTCTCTCTACTACTCACTCTACTACTCTCTCTGCTACTCACTCTCTGCTACTCACTCTCTGCTACTCACTCTCTGCTACTCACTCTCTACTCTATCCGCTACTCTCTCCCTGCTACTCTCTCCCTGCTACTCTCTCCCTGCTACTCTCTCCCTGCTACTCTCTCCCTGCTACTCTCTCCCTGCTACTCTCTCCCTGCTACTCACTCTCTGCTACTCACTCTCTGCTACTCACTCTCTGCTACTCTGCTACTCACTCTTCTACTCACTCTCTGCTACTCTCTCTGCTACTCTCTGCTACTCTCTCTCTGCTACTCTCTCTGCTACTCACTCTCTACTACTCACTCTCTACTCCTCTCTCCTACTCACTCTCTCCTACTCTCTCCTACTCACTCTCTCTCACTCTCTCCTACTCACTCTCTCCTACTCACTCTCTCCTACTCACTCTCTCCTACTCACTCTCTCCTACTCACTCTCTCCTACTCACTCTCTCCTACTCCTCTCTCTCCTACTCTCTCTACTACTCTCTCTGCTACTCACTCTGCTACTCACTCTGCTACTCACTCTATGCTACTCACTCTCTGCTACTCACTCTCTGCTACTCACTCTCTGCTACTCACTCTCTGCTACTCACTCTCTGCTACTCACTCTCTGCTACTCATTCTCTGCTACTCACTCTCTACTACTCACTCTCTACTCACTCTCTACTCTCTCCCTGCTATTCTCTCCCTGCTACTCTCTCCCTGCTACTCTCTCCCTGCTACTCTCTCCCTGCTACTCACTCTCTGCTACTCACTCTCTGCTACTCACTCTCTGCTACTCTGCTACTCACTCTACTACTCACTCTCTGCTACTCTCTCTGCTACTCTCTGCTACTCTCTCTGCTACTCTCTCTCTGCTACTCACTCTCTACTACTCACTCTCAACTCCTCTCTCCTACTCACTCTCTCCTACTCTCTCCTACTCACTCTCTCCTACTCTCTCCTACTCACTCTCTACTAATCACTCTCTGCTACTCACTCTCTGCTACTCACTCTCTGCTACTCACTCTCTGCTACTCACTCTCTGCTACTCACTCTCTGCTACTCACTCTCTGCTACTCACTCTCTACTACTCACTCTCTACTAATCACTCTCCTAATCACTCTACTAATCACTCTACTAATCACTCTACTAATCACTCTACTAATCACTCTACTAATCACTCTACTAATCACTCTATTAATCACTCTCTGCTGCTCAATCTCTGCTGCTCAATCTCTGCTACTCAATCTCTGCTACTCTCTCTACTACTCACTCTACTACTCACTCTACTACTCACTCTACTACTCACTCTACTACTCACTCTCTACTACTCACTCTCTACTACTCACTCTCTGCTACTCACTCTCTACTACTCACTCTCTGCTACTCACTCTCTACTACTCACTCTCTACTACTCACTCTCTACTACTCCCTCTCTGCTACTCTCTCTCTGCTACTCTCTGCTACTCTCTCTGCTACTCTCTCTCTGCTACTCTCTCTCTACTACTCACTCTCTGCTACACACTCTCTGCTATGCACTCTCTACTACTCACTCTCTGCTACACACTCTCTGCTACGCACTCTGCTACGCACTCTCTACGCACTCTCTACTACTCTCTTTACTACTCTCTCTACTACTCTCTCTACTACTCTCTCTACTACTCTCTCTCTACTATTCACTCTACTCACTCTCTACCCCTCACTCTCTACTACTACTCACTCTCTACTATCCTCTCTACTACTCTCTACTACTCTCTACTACTCCCTCTCTACTACTCACTCTACTACTCCACTACTCTCTACTAATCACTCTCTACTAATCACTCTCTACTAATCACTCTCTGCTACTCCATCTCTGCTACTCTTTCTACTACTATTTCTACTACTCTTTCTACTACTCTTTCTACTACTCACTCTCTACTCTCTCTACTACTCTCTGTACTACTCTCTCTACTACTGACACTCTACTACTCTCTCTACTCACTCTCTCCTACTCACTCTCTCCTACTCACTCTCTCCTACTCACTCTCTCCTACTCTCTCTCCTACTCTCTCTCCTACTCACTCTCCTACTGCTCTCTACTACTCTCTACTACTCATCACTCTACTAATCACTCTACTAATCACTCTGCTACCCACTCTGCTACCCACTCTGCTACCCACTCTGCTACCCACTCTGCTATCCACTCTGCTACCCACTCTGCTACCCACTCTGATACCCACTCTGCTACCCACTCTCTGCTACTCTCTCTACTACTCTCTCTACTACTCTCTCTACTACTCTCTCTACTACTCTCTCTACTACTCTCTCTACTACTCTCTCTACTACTCACTCTACTAATCACTCTACTACTCACTCTACTACTCACTCTCTGCTATTCTCTACCACTCACTCTACTACTTTCTCTACCGCTTTCTCTACTACTCTCTCTACTATACTCTCTACTACTCTCTCTACTACTCTCTCTCTCTACTCCTCTCTCCTACTCCTCTCTCCTACTCTCTCTCCTACTCTCTCTCCTACTCTCTCTCCTACTCTCTCTCCTACTCTCTCTCCTACTCTCTCTCCTACTCTCTCTACTCTCTCCTACTCACTCTACTACTCCACTACTCTCTACTACTCACTCTCTACTAATCACTCTACTAATCACTCTACTAATCACTCTACTAATCACTCTACTAATCACTCTACTAATCACTCTACTAATCACTCTGCTACCCACTCTCTGCTACCCACTCTCTGCTACTCACTCTCTGCTACTCACTCTCTGCTACTCACTCTCTGCTACTCACTCTGCTACTCACTCTCTACTACTCACTCTCTACTACTCTGCTACTCACTCTACTACTCACTCTCTGCTACTCTCTCTCTGCTACTCTCTCTCTGCTACTCTCTCTCTGCTACTCTCTCTCTGCTACTCTCTCTCTGCTACTCTCTCCGCTACTCTCTCCGCTACTCTCTCTCCGCTACTCTCTCTCCACTACTCTCTCTCCGCTACTCTGCTACTCACTCTACTACTCACTCTCTACTACTCACTCTCTACTACTCTGCTACTCACTCTACTACTCACTCTCTGCTACTCTCTCTCTGCTACTCTGCTACTCTCTCTCCGCTACTCTCTCTCCGCTACTCACTCTCTGCTACTCACTCTCTGCTACTCACTCTCTGCTACTCACTCTCTGCTACTCACTCTCTGCTACTCACTCTCTGCTATGCACTCTCTACTACTCTTTCTACTACTCTCTCTACTACTCTCTCTACTACTCTCTCTCTACTATTCACTCTACTAACTCTCTACTCACTCTCTACCCCTCACTCTCTACTACTCTCTCTACTACTCCCTACTACTCCCTCTCTACTACTCACTCAACTACTCCACTACTCTCTACTAATCACTCTCTACTAATCACTCTCTACTAATCACTCTCTACTACTCAATCTCTGCTACTCTATCTACTACTCTTTCTACTACTCACTCTCTACTCTCTCTACTACTCTCTCTACTACTCTCTCTACTACTCTCTCTACCACTCTCTACTACTCTCTCTACTACTCTCTACTACTCACTCTCTACTACTCTCTACTCTCTCTACTACTCTCTGTACTACTCTCTCTACTACTCACACTCTACTACTCTCTCTACTCTTCTCTCCTACTCACTCTCTCCTACTCATTCTCTCCTACTCACTCTCTCTACTACTCTCTCTACTACTCTCTCTACTACTCTCTCTACTACTCACTCTACTACTCACTCTACTACTCACTCTACTACTCACTCTACTACTCACTCTACTACTCACTCTGCTACCCACTCTCTGCTACCCACTCTCTGCTACCCACTCTCTGCTACCCACTCTCTGCTACCCACTCTCTGCTACCCACTCTACTTCTCTCTCTACTACTCTCTACTACTCTCTCTACTACTCTCTCTACTACTCTCTACTACTCTCTCTACTACTCACTCTGCTACTCACTCTCTGCTACTCACTCTCTGCAACTCACTCTCTGCTACTCACTCTCTGCTACTCACTCTCTGCTACTCACTCTACTACTCACTCTCTGCTACGCACTCTCTACTACTCTCTCTACTACTCTCTCTACTACTCTCTCTACTACTCTCTCTCTACTATTCACTCTACTAACTCTCTACTCACTCTCTACCCCTCACTCTCTACTACTCTCTCTACTACTCCCTACTACTCCCTCTCTGCTACTCACTCCACTACTCCACTATCTCTACTAATCACTCACTACTAATCACTCTCTACTAATCACTCTCTGCTACTCCATCTCTGCTACTCTATCTACTACTCTTTCTACTACTCACTCTCTACTCTCTCTAATACTCTCTGTACTACTCTCTCTACTACTCACACTCTACTACTCTCTCTACTACTCTCTCCTACTCACTCTCTCCTACTCACTCTCTCCTACTCACTCTCTCCTACTCACTCTCTCTACTACTCTCTCTCCTACTCACTCTACTACTCACTCTACTACTCACTCTACTACTCACTCTACTAATCACTCTACTACTCAATCTCTGCTACTCAATCTCTGCTACTCACTCTCTGCTACTCACTCTCTGCTACTCACTCCGCTACTCTCTCCGCTACTCTCTCCGCTATTCTCTCCGCTACTCTCTCCGCTACTCTCTCTCTGCTACTCACTCTCTGCTACTCACTCTCTGCTACTCTCTACTACTCTCTCTACTACTCTACTACTCTCTCTACTACTCTACTACTCTCTCTACTACTCTCTCTACTACTCACTCTCTACTACTCTCTACTACTCACTCTCTACTACTCTCTACTACTCACTCTCTACTACTCACTCTCTACTACACACTCTCTACTCTCTCTACTACTCACTCTCTACTACTCACTCTCTACTACTCACTCTCTCCTACTCACTCTCTCCTACTCACTCTCTCCTCACTCTCTCTACTACTCTCTCTACTACTCTCTCTACTACTCTCTACTACTCTCTACTACTCACTCTACTACTCACTCTGCTACTCAATCTCTGCTACTCTCTCTACTACTCTCTCTACTACTCTCTCTACTACTCTCTCTACTAATCACTACTAATCACTCTGCTACTCAATCTCTGCTACTCAATCTCTGCTACTCTCTCTACTACTCTCTCTACTACTCTCTCTACTACTCTCTCTACTACTCTCTCTACTACTCTACTACTCTCTCTACTACTCTACTACTCTCTCTACTACTCTCTCTACTACTCTCTCTACTACTCTCTACTACTCTCTCTACTACTCTACTACTCTCTCTACTACTCTCTCTACTACTCTCTCTACTACTCACTCTCTACTACTCTCTACTACTCTCTACTACTCACTCTCTACTACTCTCTACTACTCACTCTCTACTACTCACTCTCTACTACACACTCTCTACTCTCTCTACTACTCTCTCTCCTACTCACTCTCTCCTACTCACTCTCTCCTACTCACTCTCTCCTCACTCTCTCTACTACTCTCTCTACTACTCTCTCTACTACTCTCTCTACTACTCTCTCTACTACTCTCTACTACTCACTCTACTACTCTCTCTACTACTCTCTCTACTACTCACTCTCTACTACTCTCTACTACTCACTCTCTACTACTCTCTACTACTCACTCTCTACTACTCACTCTCTACTACACACTCTCTACTCTCTCTACTACTCTCTCTACTACTCACTCTCTACTACTCACTCTCTCCTACTCACTCTCTCCTACTCACTCTCTCCTCACTCTCTCTACTACTCTCTCTACTACTCTCTCTACTACTCTCTACTACTCTCTACTACTCACTCTACTACTCACTCTGCTACTCAATCTCTGCTACTCTCTCTACTACTCTCTCTACTACTCTCTCTACTACTCTCTCTACTAATCACTACTAATCACTCTGCTACTCAATCTCTGCTACTCAATCTCTGCTACTCAATCTCTGCTACTCAATCTCTGCTACTCAATCTCTGCTACTCAATCTCTGCTACTCAATCTCTGCTACTCAATCTACTCAATCTCTGCTACTCAATCTCTGCTACTCTCTCTACTACTCTCTCTACTACTCTCTCTACTACTCTCTCTACTACTCTACTACTCTCTCTACTACTTTCTCTACTACTCACTCTCTACTACTCTCTACTACTCACTCTCTACTACTCTCTACTACTCACTCTCTACTACTCACTCTCTACTACACACTCTCTACTCTCTCTACTACTCTCTCTACTACTCACTCTCTACTACTCACTCTCTCCTACTCACTCTCTCCTCACTCTCTCTACTACTCTCTCTACTACTCTCTCTACTACTCTCTCTACTACTCTCTCTACTACTCTCTCTACTACTCTCTCTACTACTCTCTACTACTCACTCTGCTACTCAATCTCTGCTACTCTCTCTACTACTCTCTCTACTACTCTCTCTACTACTCTCTCTACTACTCTCTCTACTACTCTCTCTACTACTCTACTACTCTCTCTACTACTCTACTACTCTCTCTACTACTCACTCTCTACTACTCTCTACTACTCTACTACTCTCTCTACTACTCTCTCTACTACTCACTCTCTACTACTCTCTACTACTCACTCTCTACTACTCACTCTCTACTACTCACTCTCTACTCTCTCTACTACTCTCTCTACTACTCTCTCTACTACTCCCTCTCTCCTACTCACTCTCTCCTACTCACTCTCTCCTACTCACTCTCTCCTACTCACTCTCTCCTACTCACTCTCTCTACTACTCTCTCTACTACTCTCTATACTATTCCTTCTACTAACTCTCTACTCACTCTCTACCCCTCACTCTCTACTACTCTCTCTACTACTCCCTACTACTCCCTCCCTACTACTCCCTCTCTACTACTCACTCTACTACTCACTCTACTACTCACTCTACTACTCACTCTACTACTCACTCTACTAATCACTCTCTGCTACCCACTCTCTGCTACCCACTCTCTGCTACCCACTCTCTGCTGCCCACTCTCTGCTGCCCACTCTCTGCTGCCCACTCTCTGCTGCCCACTCTCTGCTACCCACTCTCTGCTACCCACTCTCTGCTACCCACTCTCTGCTACCCACTCTCTGCTACTCTCTCTACTACTCTCTCTACTACTCTCTCTACTACTCTCTCTACTACTCACTCTACTACTCACTCTACTACTCACTCTGCTATTCTCTACTACTCACTCTACTACTCACTCTACTACTCACTCTACTACTCACTCTACTACTCACTCTACTAATCACTCTACTAATCACTCTGCTATCCACTCTCTGCTATCCACTCTCTGCTACCCACTCTCTGCTACCCACTCTCTGCTACCCACTCTCTGCTACCCCCTCTCTGCTACCCACTCTCTGCTACCCACTCTGCTACTCTCTCTGCTACTCTCTCTGCTACTCTCTCTACTACTCTCTACTACTCACTCTACTACTCACTCTACTACTCACTCTACTACTTTCTCTACCGCTTTCTCTACTTCTCACTCCACTACTACTTTCTCTACTACTCTCTCTACTATACTCTCTACTACTCACTCTCTACTACTCACTCTACTCTCTCCACTACTCTCTCTACTACTCTCTCTACTACTCTCTACTACTCTCTCTTCTACTCTCTCTACTACTCTCTCTACACTACTCTCTCTACTCTCTCTCCTACTCTCTCTCCTACTCTCTCTCCTACTCTCTCTCCTACTCTCTCTCCTACTCTCTCCTACTCTGCTACTCTCTCTGCTACTCTCTCTCTACTACTCACTCTCTACTACTCACTCTCTACTACTCACTCTCTACTACTCTCTCTACTACTCTCTCTACTACTCTCTCTACTACTCCACTACTCTCTCCTACTCACTCTACTACTCCACTAGTCCACTACTCTCTACTACTCACTCTCTACTACTCACTCTCTACTAATCACTCTACTAATCACTCTACTAATCACTCTGCTAATCACTCTGCTAATCACTCTGCTACTCACTCTGCTACTCACTCTCTGCTACTCACTCTCTGCTACTCACTCTCTGCTACTCACTCTCTGCTACTCACTCTCTGCTACTCACTCTCTGCTACTCACTCTCTGCTACTCTCTGCTACTCTCTCTCTGCTACTCTCTGCTACTCACTCTCTACTACTCACTCTCTGCTACTCACTCTCTGCTACTCACTCTCTGCTACTCACTCTCTCCTACTCATTCTACTACTCCACTACTCCATTACTCTCTACTACTCACTGTTGGACCCGGCCTCGTGGCGTGGTCCGTAACCCCCTGGATTGTGCCCGTTCCCCGCCCCGGCCGTCACGGGCCACCCGTCTGAACTGCACCAAGGCCCTTCACCCGGAGCTGCACGTGGACGCATACTCCTCGTGGCTCCGCCATCTTGTTGGCATCCACGTCACACCGTGCACCAGCCGGCGCGACCCCGCTCAACCCGGCCTCGACCCCAGCGAAGCCCCGACATCGAGGCACCACGAACTAGCCTTGGGGTGCCGCAGGAACCATTCATCGCCCCCGGCGGAGGACAGTATCGATGGGACCCCCAACTGTCCTCCCCTCTCGAGGTGTGATCGCCCTGCAACTCCCATGGGCCTGGCGCCTCTCCTGCTGGGCGTCTGGCCACCTCCACCCGGCCACTCCGCCCCCTCGGGCGCATAGGTCCGGACATCAAAGGGCTCCAGACCTATATCTGGGGCGACCCCACCACAGCTCGGCAGTTGTATCCCGGAGTCGAGAG
This sequence comes from Triturus cristatus, assembly GCF_964204655.1. Taxonomy (NCBI): domain Eukaryota; kingdom Metazoa; phylum Chordata; class Amphibia; order Caudata; family Salamandridae; genus Triturus; species Triturus cristatus. The sequence goes on along the minus strand of NC_140579.1, from coordinate 390,841,560 downwards.
CCCTGCTGATTGAATCGCGGCTGACCCTACGGAGAAGAACTCTTGTCGGAACCATCACGAGCCCTGCTGACTGCGTCGCGGCTCCTTCCTGTGAACCCTTTCTGAACCACCTGGAACATCGGAGCCCTGCTGACGCCGTCGCGGCCCAACCTCGCTGAAACCTCCCTCGGAGCCCTGCTGACGACGTCGCGGCTCGAGCTGAGCGGAAACCATCTTGAGAGCCCTGCTGATTGGATCGCGGCTCTCCACGAACTGTACGCCAGAGCCCTGCTGACGCCGTCGCGGCTCAACCCCTCCGAGATCCGGAGGTCCTCCAGCTTGAGGATAAGAACTGGGCCCCAGGTACCCTCGTACCGCATTCCTGCCAAAGACTGTCCCGCTACCCCGACCCTTCCAAAGAGACACTGAGACTTTTGGTGGATCCCTCGATCCCTTCGTGTAAATATTGACCTCGTAACCTTTTTATTGCTGATAAAGAATTGCTTGTCACAAGACAACCTCCTTGAGTCCTGTGTGGTGGTGTTACTGTGCTAGGACGTGATAGGAGAAGGATCTCTCAGGAGACTTCTCGGCAGCGCTCGGCTACTTCGTGCAGTGTGAGGGCCCCCCCTTGGTGGTCGCACCGACTCCTCGGGGTCCGCCTTCCAACAACTACTCACTCTGCTACTCACTCTGCTACTCTCTCTACTACTCTCTCTACTACTCTCTCTACTACTCTCTCTACTACTCTCTCTACTACTCTCTCTACTACTCTCTCTACTACTCTCTCTACTACTCTCTCTACTACTCACTCTCTACTACTCTCTACTACTCTACTACTCTCTCTACTACTCTACTACTCTCTCTACTACTCTCTCTACTACTCACTCTCTACTACTCTCTACTACTCACTCTCTACTACTCTCTACTACTCACTCTCTACTACTCACTCTCTACTACTCACTCTCTACTACTCTCTCTACTACTCTCTCTACTACTCTCTCTACTACTCTCTCTCCTACTCACTCTCTCCTACTCACTCTCTCCTACTCACTCTCTCCTACTCACTCTCTCCTACTCACTCTCTCCTACTCACTCTCTCTACTACTCTCTCTACTACTCTCTCTACTACTCTCTCTACTACTCACTCTACTACTCACTCTGCTACTCACTCTCTGCTACTCACTCTCTGCTACTCACTCTCTGCTACTCACTCTACTACTCACTCTCTGCTACTCTCTGCTACTTTCTCTCTGCTACTCACTCTCTGCTACTCACTCTACTACTCACTCTCTGCTACTCTCTGCTACTTTCTCTCTGCTACTTTCTCTCTGCTACTCACTCCCTGCTACTCACTCTCTGCTACTCACCTACTCACTCTACTACTTACTCTCTGCTACTCTCTCTGCTACTCTCTGCTACTCTCTCTCTGCTACTCTCTCTCTGCTACTCTCTCTGCTACTCTCTCTCTGCTACTCTCTCTCTGCTACTCACTCTCTGCTACTCACTCTCTGCTACTCACTCTCTGCTACTCACTCTCTGCTACTGACTCCCTGCTACTCACTCCCTGCTACTCTCTCCCTGCTACTCTCTCCCTGCTACTCTCTCCCTGCTACTCTCTCCCTGCTACTCACTCCCTGCTACTCACTCCCTGCTACTCACTCTCTGCTACTCACCTACTCACTCTACTACTTACTCTCTGCTACTCTCTCTGCTACTCTCTCTGCTACTCTCTCTGCTACTCTCTCTCTGCTACTCTCTCTCTGCTACTCTCTCTCTGCTACTCTCTCTCTGCTACTCTCTCTCTGCTACTCTCTCTCTGCTACTCACTCTCTGCTACTCACTCTACTACTCACTCTCTGCTACTCTCTCTCTGCCACTCACTCTCTGCTACTCACTCTACTACTCACTCTACTACTCACTCTCTGCTACTCACTCTCTGCTACTCACTCTCTGCTACTCACTCTCTACTACTCACTCTCTACTCTCTCTACTACTCTCTCTACTACTCTCTCTACTACTCTCTCTACTACTCTCTCTACTACTCTTTCTACTAACTCTCTACTCACTCTCTACCCCTCACTCTCTACTACTCTCTCTACTACTCTCTCTACTACTCCCTACTACTCCCTCTCTACTACTCACTCTACTACTCACTCTACTACTCACTCTACTACTCACTCTACTACTCACTCTACTACTCACTCTACTAATCACTCTACTAATCACTCTACTAATCACTCTGCTACCCACTCTCTCTGCTATCCACTCTCTGCTACCCACTCTCTGCTACCCACTCTCTGCTACCCACTCTCTGCTACCCACTCTCTGCTACCCACTCTACTACTCACTCTACTACTTTTTCTACCGCTTTTTCTACTGCTCACTCCACTACTACTTTCTCTACTACTCTCTCTACTACTCACTCTCTACTACTCACTCTACTCTCTCCACTACTCTCTCCACTACTCTCTCTACTACTCTCTCTACTACTCTCTCTACTACTCTCTCTACTACTCTCTCTACTACTCTCTCCACTACTCTCTCTCTACTACTCTCTCTACTCCTCACTCTACTCCTCTCTACTACTCTCTCTCTACTCCTCTCTCCTACTCTCTCTCCTACTCTCTCTCCTACTCTCTCTCCTACTCTCTCTCCTACTCCCTCTCCTACTCTCTCTCCTACTCTCTCTCCTACTCTCTCTCCTACTCACTCTCTACTCTCTCTACTACTCTCTCTACTACTCTCTCTACTACTCTCTCTACTACTCTCTCTACTACTCTCTCTACTACTCAAACTCTACTACTCAAACTCTATTACTCAAACTCTACTACTCAAACTCTACTACTCAATCTCTGCTACTCAATCTCTGCTACTCAATCTCTGCTACTCTACTACGCTCTCTACTACTCTCTACTACTTACCCTCTACTACTCACTCTCTACTACTCACTCTCTCCTCACTCTCTCTACTACTCTCTCTACTACTCTCTCTCCTACTCACTCTACTACTCACTCTACTACTCACTCTACTACTCACTCTACTACTCACTCTACTAATCACTCTACTAATCACTCTACTAATCACTCTACTAATCACTCTACTAATCACTCTACTAATCACTCTACTAATCACTCTACTAATCACTCTACTAATCACTCTACTACTTACTCTACTACTCACTCTCTGCTACTCTCTCTCTGCTACTCTGCTACTCACTCTACTACTCACTATCTACTACTCACTCTCTGCTTCTCTCTCTCTGCTACTCTGCTACTCACTCTCTGCTACTCTCTCTGCTACTCTCTCTGCTACTCTCTCTCTGCTACTCACTCTCTACTACTCACTCTCTACTCTCTACTACTCACTCTCTACTACTCACTCTCTACTCTACTACACACTCTCTGCTACGCACTCTCTGCTACGCACTCTCTACTACTCTCTCTCTACTACTCACTCTCTACTCTCTACTACACACTCTGCTACGCACTCTCTGCTATGCACTCTCTACTACTCTCTCTACTACTCCCTACTACTCCCTCTCTACTACTCACTCTACTACTCCACTACTCTCTACTAATCACTCTCTACTAATCACTCTCTACTAATCACTCTCTGCTACTCCATCTCCGCTACTCTTTCTACTACTCTTTCTACTACTCACTCTCTACTCTCTCTACTACTCTCTGTACTACTCTCTCTACTACTCACACTCTACTACTCTCTCTACTCCTCTCTCCTACTCACTCTCTCCTACTCACTCTCTCCTACTCACTCTCTCTACTACTCTCTCTACTACTCTCTCTACTACTCTTTCTACTACTCTCTACTACTCTCTTGTTGGAAGGCGGACCCCGAGGAGTCGGTGCGACCACCAAGGGGGGGCCCTCACACTGCACGAAGTAGCCGAGCGCTGCCGAGAAGTCTCCTGAGAGATCCTTCTCCTATCACGTCCTAGCACAGTAACACCACCACACAGGACTCAAGGAGGTTGTCTTGTGACAAGCAATTCTTTATCAGCAATAAAAAGGTTACGAGGTCAATATTTACACGAAGGGATCGAGGGATCCACCAAAAGTCTCAGTGTCTCTTTGGAAGGGTCGGGGTAGCGGGACAGTCTTTGGCAGGAATGCGGTACGAGGGTACCTGGGGCCCAGTTCTTATCCTCAAGCTGGAGGACCTCCGGATCTCGGAGGGGTTGAGCCGCGACGGCGTCAGCAGGGCTCTGGCGTACAGTTCGTGGAGAGCCGCGATCCAATCAGCAGGGCTCTCAAGATGGTTTCTGCTCAGCTCGAGCCGCGACGTCGTCAGCAGGGCTCCGAGGGAGGTTTCAGCGAGGTTGGGCCGCGACGGCGTCAGCAGGGCTCCGATGTTCCAGGTGGTTCAGAAAGGGTTCACAGGAAGGAGCCGCGACGCAGTCAGCAGGGCTCGTGATGGTTCCGACAAGAGTTCTTCTCCGTAGGGTCAGCCGCGATTCAATCAGCAGGGCTCTCGACTCCGGGATACAACTGCCGAGCTGTGGTGGGGTCGCCCCAGATATAGGTCTGGAGCCCTTTGATGTCCGGACCTATGCGCCCGAGGGGGCGGAGTGGCCGGGTGGAGGTGGCCAGACGCCCAGCAGGAGAGGCGCCAGGCCCATGGGAGTTGCAGGGCGATCACACCTCGAGAGGGGAGGACAGTTGGGGGTCCCATCGATACTGTCCTCCGCCGGGGGCGATGAATGGTTCCTGCGGCACCCCCTGGCTAGTTCGTGGTGCCTCGATGTCGGGGCTTCGCTGGGGTCGAGGCCGGGTTGAGCGGGGTCGCGCCGGCTGGTGCACGGTGTGACGTGGATGCCAACAAGATGGCGGAGCCATGATGAGTATGCGTCCACCTGCAGCTCCGGGTGAAGGGCCTTGGTGCAGTTCAGACGGGTGGCCCGTGACGGCCGGGGCGGGGAACGGGCACAATCCAGGGGGTTAAGGACCACGCCACGAGGCCGGGTCCAACAGGCGTCCCCCCCAGCCGAAGGCATGGAGAGTCACCCATCTCCTTGGGGATTCTCCTCGTCAAGGCGGAAGAAGCGGGACAGGCCGTCGGCGTTGGCGTGGTCATTGCCGGGCCGGTGTTCGACGTCAAAGTCCATCCCTTGTAGCGAGATGGACCACCGCAGCAGCTTGGGGTTCTCGCCCCGCATTTGCATTAGCCATTGCAAGGGCCGGTGGTCGGTCTGGACCCGGAAGTGGGTGCCAAAGAGGTAGGGCCGGAGCTTCTTGAGGGCCCACACCACAGCGAAGGCCTCACGCTCAATAGTGCTCCAGCGTTGCTCTCGGGGCAGTAGTCGTCGGCTGATGAAGGCCACTGGTCGGTCGAGCCCCTTTTCGTCGGCTTGGGATAGGACGGCCCCGATCCCATACTCGGAGGCGTCCGTCTGTACCACGAACTCCTTCTGGTAGTCCGGGGCCTGCAGCACCGGAGCAGTACACATGGCTGTCTTTAGGGTGTCGAAGGCTGTTTGGCAGCGGGGTGTCCAGTGTACCTTCTTGGGCTGCTTTTTGGACGTTAACCCTGTGAGGGGGCCAACAATGCTCCCATAGTCCCGGATAAACCGCCGGTAGTATCCGGTGAGGCCCAGGAAGGCCCGGACAGCGGTCTGGGTAGTGGGGGGTTCCCAGGTCTGGATGGCATCTATCTTTGCTTGGAGGGGGGCCACCTGCCCGCTCCCCACTTGATGGCCCAGGTAGGTCACGGATCCGTGGCCGATTTGGCATTTGCTGGCCTTGATTGTGAGCCCGGCCCGCTGAAGGGCGGCCAGGACGGCCTTCAGGTGGAGAAGGTGCTCGGCCCAGTGGTTGCTGTACACGGCAATGTCATCTAAGTAGGCCGCGCTGAAGGCCTCAAGCCCGGCCAAAACCTTGTTCACCAGTCTTTGGAAGGTGGCCGGGGCGTTCTTCATTCCGAAGGGCATCACCCGAAAGTGGTAATGCCCATCCGGGGTCGAAAAGGCGGATCTTTCTTGGGCGCCGGGGGTGAGCTGGATTTGCCAGTACCCGGCGGTGAGGTCCAGCGTGCTCAAGTAGCGAGCGGCCCCTAGGCGGTCGATGAGTTCGTCGGCCCGGGGTATCGGGTGTGCGTCTGTCTTGGTTACAGCATTCAGGGCTCGGTAGTCCACGCAGAATCGCAACTCCGGGGGGTGACCGGGAGCTGCGGCCTTGGGCACCAGGACGACAGGGCTGGCCCACGGGCTGTCGGAAGGCTCGATGACCCCCAGGGCCAGCATCTTTGCTACTTCGGCCTGGATGCAGGCCCGCACTCGGTCAGGCACCCGGTAGGCTCTGTGTCGTATGGGGGGGCTCTCCCCGGTGTCGACATCGTGGACGCACCAGTGGGTCACCCCCGGGGTGAGAGAGAAGAGGGCTGCGTAGTCTCGCAGTAATTGCTGGCAGTCGTTGCGCTGTTCCGGGGTCAGGGACGAGGCGAGTTGGACCCCTTCGATCGATCCATCGTGAATGTCGGATTGCAAGAGGTCGGGCAAGGGCTCGGAGTCGTCCTCGCCCCCTTCGTCAGTCGCCAGCAGCAGGCTCAGTTCGGTCCGGGCGAAGTGGGGTTTTAGCCTGTTGGCATGTAGGACCCGGAGGGGGTTCCGGGGGGACTCCAGATCGACCAGGTAGGTGACGGGAATTTTCTTCTCCACCACCTTGAAGGGCCCGGTCCACTTGTCCTGGAGGGCGCCGGGTTCGACCGGGGCCATGACCCATACTTTCTGTCCTGGCTCGAATTCTATAGTAGAGGTGTTGCGATCGTACCACCGCTTCATGTCCTCCTGGCTGGCCTCGAGGTTGGCTTCGGCCATGGCTCGGAACCTGCGGGTCTGGTTTCGGAGGGTCAGGAGGTATCGGTAGACGTCAGGAGGGGCTCCTCGGGGCTTCATCTCCCAGCCCTCCTTGACCAGGCTGAGCGGTCCGCGGACCGGGTGTCCATACAATAGTTCAAACGGGCTGAACCCCAGGGACTTCTGCGGGACCTCCCGATAGGCAAACAGGAGGCAGGGCAGCAGGACATCCCATTTCCGCCTGAGGGGTTCTTCCAGGCCCTGGATCATCCCTTTTAATGTTCGGTTGAACCGCTCAACCAGTCCGTTCCCCTGAGGGTGATAGGGGGTCGTGAACTTGTATGTGACCCCGCACTGTTGCCACAGAGACCGCATGTACCTGGAGATAAAGTTCGTGCCGCGGTCGCTCACCACTTCGCTGGGGAATCCCACTCGGGAGAAGATCCCCATCAAGGCCCGGCCTACCACAGGGGCCGTTATAGTTTTTAGCGGGACCGCCTCCGGGTACCTGGTGGCGTGGTCCACGAGGACCAGGATGAAGCGGTGGCCCAGGGCGGTTTGGGGGTCCAGGGGTCCCACAATATCGATCCCGACCCGTTCGAACGGGGTGCTGACGGCTGGAAAGGGCTGGGGGGGGGCCTTGACCCGACCCCCCGTCTTTCCGCTGGCTTGGCAGGTCTGGCAGGACCGGCAGTGGTTGTCCACATCTCTCCGCATCCGGGGCCAGTAGAAGTGGGTCACCAGACGACTGTACGTTTTGTCTTGCCCCAAGTGTCCAGCGAGGGGCACATCATGGGCCAGGTGGAGCAGGAACTCCCGGAAGCGGAGGGGGACCACCAACACGCGGCTGGCCCCGAGTTCTGCTACTTTCTGTTCACTGTACAACAGGCCCTCGGTCCAGTAGATCCAGTGGGTGCCGGTCTGGTCACCGTTGGCTTGCGCGGTCGCCTGTTGTCGGACCCCTTCTAGAGAGGGACAGGACTGTTGTTCTTGCTGGAACTGCTCTCGGGTGGGGCCCCCTTCGTGTCGCCATTGTGTCAGCTCTGGGAGGGCGCTCGGAGAAGCCATCTCTTCGGGGGAGGATTCGCTGGGTCCAGGGTCGGTGTCCGCCTCCTCCTCGCTGCTGGTGGGAGGGGGTGTGAGCCCCTCGGGCTGGGCGGTCCCGGAGGTCGAGGATGAGCGGGGGGCCTGGGCGGTCATGGACCGGGTGATGGCGCAGGCCCAATCAGCCAGTCCCAACATTCGGAGGTGCTCTCGTCGCTCTACTTGAGCCCAGGGGAACTTTCCAAGTCGTTCCCCAGGAGGCAGTCGACCGGGGCGTCGTCGCGCACTGTCACCTTCAGCAGGCCCGTCACCCCTCCCCACTCGAAGGGGACCAGGGCCATCTGGCATAGGCTTTCACTGTTGTCGGCCGTCCGTACGGGGCACAGCACATTCGGTAGAATCTGCCCAGGGGTCACCAGGTGGCAGCGGACAGCGGTGATACTGGCGCCTGTGTCACGAAGGGCTTCGGCCCGTTGTCCATTGACCGTGACCTGCTGCCGGTACTTCTGGGTGTTGGTTGGGATGGGGGTGCAGGGTACCATCTCTCGGCTACCCAGGCAGACCAGGGACATGGCTGCCGGCTCCCACTCAGTGTTCTCTCGGTCGAGGGCCTCCTCTTCCTCTTCTCCTCCCCCCAAGGCGGCGGCTGTCAGCTGCCGGGGCGGGTGCCCGCCGGCCCCGTTTCTTCGGTTCAGAGGGCAGGCCGGATCGCTGGCAAAGTGTCCTGTTTGTTGGCAGCCGTAGCAGGTCACTGGCGGCCGTGGTCCGGGTCGGGCCGGGCCCACCTTTCGGGCTAGGCTCGGGGAGAGATGTGGCTGCGGTGGCCCTCGAGGGGGGCTCCTGGGGGCCCCGGCGGGAGGGTCTCGGTTCCTGTTCGGCCCTCCCCCCCCACCGCGCTGGCGGGGGGGTCCGTTGGGGTTCCTCTGGTACTCCCCCATTGAGTTCCGGGGGACCCGGGAGTTGACCCATCGATCGGCCTCGACGGCAAGTTTTCGCGGGTCGGTCATTTTGCTGTCGAGGAGGTGCTGTCTCAGTTCCACGAAGCAATTGTTGGAAAGGTGTTCCCACACGATGAGGTCGACCAGCTGCCCGTAGGTGGTTACTTTGCTCCCTTTGATCCACCCTTCTAGGGCCCGACTGAAAAAGTCCACATATTCCACCCATGTGGTACCCGGGATTTTCTTGCAGTCTCTGAACCGCTGGCGGTACATTTCCGCTGTTAGCCCGTAGCGGGTGAGCAGGGCCTCCTTCATGTGATCGTAGGAGGTCATCACCTCCTCCGGTAGCTGGAGCAGCGTGTCCCGCCCTTCACTCAGGAACCGCCCCCACAGGCCCGCGCCCCAGTCCTTTCGGGGCACCCGATGAGAGGTCATGGCCACCTCGTAGGCCTTGAACCATTGTTGGATGTCGTCATTCTTGTAATACTCCTTGACGACTTCTTTCGGGATATGTACCTTGGCCTCGGAAGGCGGTAGAGTGTCTCTAGTACTGGGGGTGTCAGTCCCTCCGTTCTTGGCCTTGATCTCGAGCTCCTTGAGACTGCGCTCGTGCTCAAGAGTTAGTTTCTTTTCCTCCAACTCCCGGTGTCGTCTCTTCTCCTCTATCTCTTCTTGAAGGCGCAGCTGCTCTAGGGCCAGTTTCTTTTCTGCCAGCTGGAGTTCACCGTCCAGCCGCAGTCGGGCGAGCTCTAGCTCGTGGCTCCGGACCTTTTCCCGCTCTCGTATTTCTTCTTCGGAGAGGCCGGTTTCTAGGCTCTTTCTTCCTCCGGTTGCCGGAGTCCGTGCGGTTGCTGCGGTCTCAGTCAGGGGCAAGGGCCCTTCTTCCTGGGAGGGGCCTGCCCCGGCCTCCAACCATGCCCTCAGAGCTTTCTGCATCTCCTCTTTGGTACCTAGGCTGGTGGTTGCAATGCCTTTGTCTTTGCAGAACTGTTTTAATTCTTTGTGCGTATATTCTTCCAGCCGTTCGGGCTGGAACTCCATTGTCGCGTTGTTTTCCTGGCTGCTCATGATGCTGTTCGTTTGGATGGGTAGCTAGTGGGTACTGGCTGGTACGTACTGCGTTCGGCTCGGATCCCGTCGCTGGCCACCAAATGTTGGAAGGCGGACCCCGAGGAGTCGGTGCGACCACCAAGGGGGGGGCCCTCACACTGCACGAAGTAGCCGAGCGCTGCCGAGAAGTCTCCTGAGAGATCCTTCTCCTATCACGTCCTAGCACAGTAACACCACCACACAGGACTCAAGGAGGTTGTCTTGTGACAAGCAATTCTTTATCAGCAATAAAAAGGTTACGAGGTCAATATTTACACGAAGGGATCGAGGGATCCACCAAAAGTCTCAGTGTCTCTTTGGAAGGGTCGGGGTAGCGGGACAGTCTTTGGCAGGAATGCGGTACGAGGGTACCTGGGGCCCAGTTCTTATCCTCAAGCTGGAGGACCTCCGGATCTCGGAGGGGTTGAGCCGCGACGGCGTCAGCAGGGCTCTGGCGTACAGTTCGTGGAGAGCCGCGATCCAATCAGCAGGGCTCTCAAGATGGTTTCTGCTCAGCTCGAGCCGCGACGTCGTCAGCAGGGCTCCGAGGGAGGTTTCAGCGAGGTTGGGCCGCGACGGCGTCAGCAGGGCTCCGATGTTCCAGGTGGTTCAGAAAGGGTTCACAGGAAGGAGCCGCGACGCAGTCAGCAGGGCTCGTGATGGTTCCGACAAGAGTTCTTCTCCGTAGGGTCAGCCGCGATTCAATCAGCAGGGCTCTCGACTCCGGGATACAACTGCCGAGCTGAGGTGGGGTCGCCCCAGATATAGGTCTGGAGCCCTTTGATGTCCGGACCTATGCGCCCGAGGGGGCGGAGTGGCCGGGTGGAGGTGGCCAGACGCCCAGCAGGAGAGGCGCCAGGCCCATGGGAGTTGCAGGGCGATCACACCTCGAGAGGGGAGGACAGTTGGGGGTCCCATCGATACTGTCCTCCGCCGGGGGCGATGAATGGTTCCTGCGGCACCCCCTGGCTAGTTCGTGGTGCCTCGATGTCGGGGCTTCGCTGGGGTCGAGGCCGGGTTGAGCGGGGTCGCGCCGGCTGGTGCACGGTGTGACGTGGATGCCAACAAGATGGCGGAGCCATGAGGAGTATGCGTCCACGTGCAGCTCCGGGTGAAGGGCCTTGGTGCAGTTCAGACGGGTGGCCCGTGACGGCCGGGGCGGGGAACGGGCACAATCCAGGGGGTTAAGGACCACGCCACGAGGCCGGGTCCAACATCTCTACTAATCACTCTACTAATCACTCTGCTACTCAATCTCTGCTACTCAATCTCTGCTACTCAATCTCTGCTGCTCACTCTCTGCTACTCACTCTGATACTCACTCTGATACTCACTCTCTGCTACTCACTCTCTGCTACTCACTCTCTGCTACTCACTCTCTGCTACTCACTCTCTGCTACTCACTCTCTGCTACTCACTCTCTGCTACTCTCTCCCTGCTACTCTCTCCCTGCTACTCACTCCGCTACTCACTCTCTGCTACTCACTCTCTGCTACTCACTCTCTGCTACTCACTCCCTGCTACTCACTCTCTCCTACTCACTCTCTCCTACTCACTCTCTCCTACTCTCTCTGCTACTCTCTCTACTACTCTCTACTACTACTCACTCTACTACTCACTCTACTACTCACTCTACTACTCACTCTACTACTCACTCTACTACTCACTCTACTACTCACTCTACTACTCACTCTACTAATCACTCTACTAATCACTCTACTAATCACTCTACTAATCACCCTCTGCTACTCAATCTCTGCTACTCAATCTCTGCTACTCTCTCTACTACTCTACTACGCTCTCTACTACTCTCTACTACACACCCTCTACTACTCACTCTCTACTACTCACTCTCTCCTCACTCTCTCTACTACTCTCTCTACTACTCTCTCTACTACTCTCTCTACTACTTACTCTACTACTCACTCTCTACTACTCTCTACTACTCACTCTACTCTCTCTACTACTCTCTGTACTACTCACTCTACTACTCACTCTACTACTCACTCTACTACTTTCTCTACCACTTTCTCTACTACTCTCTCTCCTACTCTCTCTCCTACTCTCTCTCCTACTCTCTCTCCTACTCTCTCTCCTGCTCTCTCTACTACTCTATCCTACTCACTCTACTACTCCACTACTCCACTACTCTCTACTACTCACTCTCTACTAATCACTCTACTATTCACTCTACTAATCACTCTACTAATCACTCTACTAATCACTCTACTAATCACTCTACTAATCCCTCTCTGCTACTCAATCTCTGCTACTCACTCTCTGCTACTCACTCTCTGCTACTCACTCTCTGCTACTCTCTCCCTGCTACTCTCTCCCTGCTACTCTCTCCCTGCTACTCTCTCCGCTACTCACTCTGCTACTCACTCTCTGCTACTCACTCTCTGCTACTCACTCCCTGCTACTCACTCTCTCCTACTCACTCTCTCCTACTCACTCTCTCCTACTCTCTCTGCTACTCTCTCTACTACTCTCTACTACTACTCACTCTACTACTCACTCTACTACTCACTCTACTACTCACTCTACTACTCACTCTACTACTCACTCTACTAGTCACTCTACTAATCACTCTACTAATCACTCTACTAATCACTCTACTAATCACCCTCTGCTACTCAATCTCTGCTACTCAATCTCTGCTACTCTCTCTACTACTCTACTACGCTCTCTACTACTCTCTACTACACACCCTCTACTACTCACTCTCTACTACTCACTCTCTCCTCACTCTCTCTACTACTCTCTCTACTACTCTCTCTACTACTCTCTCTACTACTCTCTCTACTACTTACTCTACTACTCACTCTCTACTACTCTCTACTACTCACTCTACTCTCTCTACTACTCACTCTACTACTCACTCTACTACTCACTCTACTACTCACTCTCTGCTATTCTCTACTACTCACTCTACTACTTTCTCTACCACTTTCTCTACTACTCTCTACTACTCTCTCTCCTACTCTCTCTCCTACTCTCTCTCCTACTCTCTCTCCTACTCTCTCTCCTGCTCTCTCTACTACTCTATCCTACTCACTCTACTACTCCACTACTCCACTACTCTCTACTACTCACTCTCTACTATTCACTCTACTATTCACTCTACTAATCACTCTACTAATCACTCTACTAATCACTCTACTAATCACTCTACTAATCCCTCTCTGCTACTCAATCTCTGCTACTCTCTCTGCTACTCTCTCTGCTACTCTCTCTGCTACTCTCTCTGCTACTCTCTACTACTCACTCTCTACTAATCTCTACTACTCAGTCTCTACTCTCTCTACTACTCACTCTACTACTCACTCTACTACTCACTCTACTACTCACTCTACTACTCACTCTACTACTCACTCTACTACTCACTCTGCTACTCACTCTCTGCTACTCACTCTCTGCTACTCACTCTCTGCTACTCACTCTCTGCTACTCACTCTCTGCTACTCACTCTCTGCTACTCTCTCCGCTACTCTCTCCGCTACTCACTCTCTGCTACTCACTCTACTACTCACTCTCTGCTACTCTCTCTCTGCTACTCTGCTACTCACTCTACTACTCACTCTCTACTACTCACTCTCTACTACTCTGCTACTCACTCTACTACTCACTCTCTGCTACTCACTCTCTGCTACTCTCTCTGCTACTCTCTCTCTGCTACTCTCTCTCTGCTACTCTCTCTCTGCTACTCACTCTCTACTACACACTCTCTACTACTCACTCTACTACTCACTCTCTACTACTCACTCTCTACTCTCTACTACTCACTCTCTACTACTCACTCTCTACTCTCTACTACACACACTCTCTGCTACGCACTCTCTACTACTCTCTCTCTACTACTCACTCTCTACTCTCTACTACACACTCTGCTACGCACTCTCTGCTACGCACTCTCTACTACCCTCTCTACTACTCTCTCTACTACTCTCTCTCTACTATTCACTCTACTAACTCTCTACTCACTCTCTACCCCTCACTCTCTACTACTCTCTCTACTACTCCCTACTACTCCCTCTCTACTACTCACTCTACTACTCCACTACTCTCTACTAATCACTCTCTACTAATCACTCTCTGCTACTCCATCTCTGCTACTCTTTCTACTACTCTTTCTACTACTCACTCTCTACTCTCTCTACTACTCTCTGTACTACTCTCTCTACTACTCACACTCTACTACTCTCTCTACTCCTCTCTCCTACTCACTCTCTCCTACTCACTCTCTCCTACTCACTCTCTCCTACTCACTCTCTCTACTACTCTCTCTACTACTCTCTCTACTACTCTCTCTACTACTCTCTCTACTACTCTCTCTACTACTCTCTCTACTACTCACTCTACTACTCACTCTACTACTCACTCTCTGCTATTCTCTACTACTCACTCTACTACTTTCTCTACCGCTTTCTCTACTACTCTCTCTACTATACTCTCTACTACTCTCTCTACTCCTCTCTCCTACTCTCTCTCCTACTCTATCTCCTACTCTCTCTCCTACTCTCTCCTACTCTCTCTCCTACTCTCTCTCCTGCTCTCTCTACTACTCTCTCCTACTCACTCTACTACTCCACTACTCTCTACTACTCACTCTCTACTAATCACTCTACTAATCACTCTACTAACCTCTCTCTGCTACTCTCTCTCTGCTACTCTGCTACTCACTCTCTGCTACTCTCTCTGCTACTCTCTCTCTGCTACTCTCTACTACTCACTCTCTACTACTCTCTACTACTCACTCTCTACTCTCTCTACTACTCTCTGTACTACTCTCTGTACTACTCACTCTACTACTCACTCTACTACTCACTCTACTACTCACTCTACTACTCTCTCTACTACTCTCTCTACTACTCTCTCTACTACTCTCTCTACTACTCACTCTCTGCTATTCTCTACTACTCACTCTATTACTTTCTCTACTACTCTCTCTACTACTCTCTCTACTACTCTCTCTCCTACTCTCTCTCCTACTCTCTCTCCTACTCTCTCTCCTACTCTCTCTCCTACTCTCTCTCCTGCTCCACTACTCTCTACTACTCACTCTCTACTAATCACTCTACTAATCACTCTACTAATCACTCTACTAATCACTCTACTAATCACTCTACTAATCACTCTACTAATCACTCTACTAATCACTCTACTAATCACTCTACTAATCACTCTACTAATCACTCTACTAATCACTCTACTAATCACTCTCTGCTACTCAATCTCTGCTACTCAATCTCTGCTACTCAATCTCTGCTACTCTCTCTGCTACTCTCTCTGCTACTCTCTCTACTACTCTCTCTACTACTCTCTGCTACTCTCTACTACTCACTCTCTACTACTCTCTACTACTCACTCTCTACTCTCTCTACTACTCTCTGTACTTCTCACTCTACTACTCACTCTACTACTCACTCTACTACTCACTCTACTACTCACTCTACTACTCACTCTACTACTCACTCTACTACTCACTCTACTAATCACTCTACTAATCACTCTACTAATCAATCTCTGCTACTCAATCTCTGCTACTCAATCTCTGCTACTCACTCTCTGCTACTCACTCTCTGCTACTCACTCTCTGCTACTCACTCTCTGCTACTCACTCTCTGCTACTCACTCTCTGCTACTCTCTCCGCTACTCTCTCCGCTACTCTCTCTCTGCTACTCACTCTCTGCTACTCACTCTCTGCTACTCACTCTCTGCTACTCACTCTCTGCTACTCTCTCCGCTACTCTCTCCGCTACTCTCTCTCTGCTACTCACTCTCTGCTACTCACTCTCTGCTACTCACTCTCTGCTACTCACTCTCTGCTACTCTCTCCGCTACTCTCTCCGCTACTCTCTCTCTGCTACTCACTCTCTGCTACTCACTCTCTGCTACTCACTCTCTGCTACTCACTCTCTGCTACTCACTCTCTGCTACTCACTCTCTGCTACTCTCTCCGCTACTCTCTCTGCTACTCACTCTCTGCTACTCACTCTCTGCTACTCACTCTCTGCTACTCACTCTCTGCTACTCACTCTCTGCTACTCACTCTCTGCTACTCACTCTCTGCTACTCTCTCCGCTACTCTCTCCGCCACTCTCTCCGCTACTCACTCTCTGCTACTCACTCTACTACTCACTCTCTGCTACTCTCTCTCTGCTACTCTGCTACTCACTCTTTACTACTCACTCTCTACTACTCACTCTCTACTACTCTGCTACTCACTCTACTACTCACTCTCTGCTACTCACTCTCTGCTACTCTCTCTCTGCTACTCTGCTACTCACTCTGCTACTCACTCTGCTACTCTCTCTGCTACTCTCTCTGCTACTCTCTCTGCTACTCTCTCTCTGCTACTCTCTCTCTGCTACTCTCTCTCTGCTACTCTCTCTCTGCTACTCACGCTCTACTACTCACTCTCTACTACTCACTCTACTACTCACTCTCTACTACTCACTCTCTACTCTCTACTACTCACTCTCTACTACTCACTCTCTACTCTCTACTACACACTCTGCTACGCACTCTCTGCTACGCACTCTCTACTACTCTCTCTCTACTACTCACTCTCTACTCTCTACTACACACTCTGCTACGCACTCTCTACCCCTCACTCTCTACTACTCTCTCTACTACTCTCTCTACTACTCCCTACTACTCCCTCTCTACTACTCACTCTACTACTCCACTACTCTCTACTAATCACTCTCTACTAATCACTCTCTACTAATCACTCTCTGCTACTCCATCTCTGCTACTCTTTCTACTACTCTTTCTACTACTCACTCTCTACTCTCTCTACTACTCTCTGTACTACTCTCTCTACTACTCACACTCTACTACTCTCTCTACTCCTCTCTCCTACTCACTCTCTCCTACTCACTCTCTCCTACTCACTCTCTCTACTACTCTCTCTACTACTCTCTCTACTACTCTCTCTACTACTCTCTCTACTACTCACTCTACTACTCACTCTACTCCTCTCTCCTACTCACTCTCTCCTACTCACTCTCTCCTACTCACTCTCTCTGCTACTCTCTCTGCTACTCTCTCTACTACTCTCTCTACTACTCTCTCTGCTACTCTCTACTACTCACTCTCTACTACTCTCTACTACTCACTCTCTACTCTCTCTACTACTCTCTGTACTACTCACTCTACTACTCACTCTACTACTCACTCTACTACTCACTCTGCTACTCAATCTCTGCTACTCAATCTCTGCTACTCTCTCTGCTACTCTCTCTGCTACTCTCTCTGCTACTCTCTCTGCTACTCTCTCTGCTACTCTCTCTACTACTCTCTCTACTACTCTCTCTACTACTCTCTCTGCTACTCTCTACTACTCACTCTCTACTACTCTCTACTACTCACTCTCTACTCTCTCTACTACTCTCTGTACTACTCACTCTACTACTCACTCTACTACTCACTCTACTACTCACTCTACTACTCACTCTACTAATCTCTGCTACTCAATCTCTGCTACTCAATCTCTGCTACTCACTCTCTGCTACTCACTCTCTGCTACTCACTCTCTGCTACTCACTCTCTGCTACTCACTCTCTGCTACTCTCTCCGCTACTCTCTCCGCTACTCACTCTCCGCTACTCACTCTACTACTCCCTCTCTGCTACTCACTCTCTGCTACTCACTCTCTGCTACTCACTCTCTGCTACTCTCTCCGCTACTCTCTCCTCTACTCTCTCCGCCACTCTCTCCGCTACTCACTCTCTGCTACTCACTCTACTACTCACTCTCTGCTACTCTCTCTCTGCTACTCTGCTACTCACTCTACTACTCACTCTCTACTACTCACTCTCTACTACTCTGCTACTCACTCTGCTATTCACTCTCTGCTACTCACTCTCTGCTACTCACTCTCTGCTACTCTCTCTCTGCTACTCTCTCTCTGCTACTCTCTCTCTGCTACTCTGCTACTCACTCTGCTACTCTGCTACTCTCTCTGCTACTCTCTCTGCTACTCTCTCTGCTACTCTCTCTGCTACTCTCTCTCTGCTACTCACTCTCTACTACTCACTCTACTACTCACTCTCTACTACTCACTCTATACTCTCTACTACTCACTCTCTACTACTCACTCTCTACTCTCTACTACACACTCTCTGCTACGCACTCTCTGCTACGCACTCTCTACTACTCTCTACTACTCACTCTACTCTCTACTACACACTCTGCTACGCACTCTCTGCTACGCACTCTCTACTACTCTCTCTACTACTCTCTCTGCTACTCTCTCTCTACTATTCACTCTACTAACTCTCTACTCACTCTCTACCCCTCACTCTCTACTACTCTCTCTACTACTCCCTACTACTCCCTCTCTACTACTCACTCTACTACTCCACTACTCTCTACTAATCACTCTCTACTAATCACTCTCTACTAATCCATCTCTGCTACTCTTTCTACTACTCTTTCTACTACTCACTCTCTACTCTCTCTACTACTCTCTCTACTACTCTCTGTACTACTCTCTCTACTACTCTCTCTACTACTCTCTCTACTCCTCTCTCCTACTCACTCTCTCCTACTCACTCTCTCCTACTCACTCTCTCCTACTCACTCTCTCTACTACTCTCTCTACTACTCTCTCTACTACTCTCTCTACTACTCACTCTACTACTCACTCTACTACTCACTCTCTGCTATTCTCTACTACTTTCTCTACTACTTTCTCTACTGCTTTCTCCACTACTCTCTCTACTACTCTCTCTACACTACTCTCTCTCTACTACTCTCTCTACTACTCTCTCCTACTCTCTCTCCTACTCTCTCTCCTACTCTCTCTCCTACTCTCTCTCCTACTCTCTCTCCTACTCTCTCTCCTACTCTCTCTCCTGCTCTCTCTACTACTCTCTCCTACTCACTCTACTACTCCACTACTCCACTGCTCTTTACTACTCACTCTCTACTAATCACTCTACTAATCACTCTACTAATCACTCTACTAATCACTCTACTAATCACTCTCTGCTACTCTGCTATTCACTCTCTGCTACTCTCTCTGCTACTCTCTCTCTCTGCTACTCTCTCTCTGCTACTCTCTACTACTCACTCTCTGCTACTCTCTACTCTGTACTACTCACTCTACTACTCACTCTACTACTCACTCTACTACTCACTCTACTACTCACTACTACTCTCTCTACTACTCACTCTACTACTCACTCTACTACTCACTCTGCTATTCTCTACTACTCACTCTACTACTTTCTCTACTACTCTCTCTACTACTCTCTCTACTACTCTCTCTACTACTCTCTCCTACTCACTCTCTGCTATTCTCTACTACTCACTCCACTACTTTCTCTACTGCTCTCTCTACTACTCTCTCTACTACTCTCTCTACTATACTCTCTCTACTACTCTCTCTCTACTACTCTCTCTACTACTCTCTCTACTACTCTCTCTACTCCTCTCTCCTACTCTCTCTCCTACTCTCTCTCCTACTCTCTCTCCTACTCTCTCTCCTACTCTCTCTCCTGCTCTCTCTACAACTCTCTCCTACTCACTCTACTACTCCACTACTCTCTGCTACTCAGTCTCTACTAATCACTCTACTAATCACTCTACTAATCACTCTACTAATCACTCTACTAATCACTCTACTAATCACTCTACTAATCACTCTACTAATCACTCTACTAATCACTCTACTAATCACTCTACTAATCACTCTACTAATCACTCTACTAATCTCTCTCTGCTACTCTCTCTGCTACTCTGCTACCCACTCTCTGCTACTCTCTCTGCTACTCTCTCTCTGCTACTCTCTCTCTGCTACTCTCTACTACTCACTCTCTACTACTCTCTACTCTCTGTACTACTCACTCTACTACTCACTCTACTACTCACTCTCTGCTATTCTCTACTACTCACTCTACTACTCTCTCTAGTACTCTCTCTACTACTCTCTCTCCTACTCTCTCTCCTACTCTCTCTCCTACTCTCTCTCCTACTCTCTCTCCTACTCTCTCCCCTACTCTCTCCCCTACTCACTCTACTACTCCACTACTCCACTACTCTCTACTACTCACTCTCTACTAATCACTCTACTAATCCCTCTACTAATCACTCTACTAATCACTCTACTAATCCCTCTACTAATCACTCTACTAATCACTCTACTAATCACTCTACTAATCACTCTACTAATCACTCTACTAATCACTCTACTAATCACTCTACTAATCCCTCTCTGCTACTCTCTCTGCTACTCTGCTACCCACTCTCTGCTACTCTCTCTGCTACTCTCTCTCTGCTACTCTCTCTCTGCTACTCTCTACTACTCACTCTCTACTACTCTCTACTCTCTGTACTACTCACTCTACTACTCACTCTACTACTCACTCTCTGCTATTCTCTACTACTCACTCTACTACTCTCTCTAGTACTCTCTCTACTACTCTCTCTCCTACTCTCTCTCCTACTCTCTCTCCTACTCTCTCTCCTACTCTCTCTCCTACTCTCTCCCCTACTCTCTCCCCTACTCACTCTACTACTCCACTACTCCACTACTCTCTACTACTCACTCTCTACTAATCACTCTACTAATCCCTCTACTAATCACTCTACTAATCACTCTACTAATCCCTCTACTAATCACTCTACTAATCACTCTACTAATCACTCTACTAATCACTCTACTAATCACTCTACTAATCACTCTACTAATCACTCTACTAATCCCTCTCTGCTACTCTCTCTGCTACTCTCTCTGCTACTCTCTCTGCTACTCTCTCTGCTACTCTCTCTGCTACTCTCTCTGCTACTCTCTCTGCTACTCTCTCTACTACTCTCTACTACTCACTCTCTACTCTCTCTACTACTCTCTGTACTACTCACTCTACTACTCACTCTACTACTCACTCTACTACTCACTCTACTACTCACTCTACTACTCACTCTACTACTCACTCTACTACTCACTCTACCCACTCTCTGCTACCCACTCTCTGCTACCCACTCTCTGCTACCCAGTCTCTGCTACCCACTCTCTGCTACCCACTCTCTGCTACCCAATCTCTGCTACTCTCTCTAGTACTCTCTCTACTACTCACTCTACTACACTCTCTCTACTACTCACTCTCTACTCTCTACTACTCTCTCTACTACTCTCTCTACTACTCCACTACTCTCTCCTACTCACTCTACTACTCCACTACTCTCTACTAATCACTCTACTAATCACTCTACTAATCACTCTACTAATCACTCTACTAATCACTCTACTAATCACTCTACTAATCACTCTACTAATCACTCTACTAATCACTCTACTAATCACTCTACTAATCGACCTCTGCTACTCAATCTCTGCTAGTCAATCTCTGCTACTCAATCTGCTACTCTCTCTACTACTCTCTCTACTACTCTCTACTACTCACTCTCTACTACTCCTTCTCTCTACTACTCTCTCTACTACTCTCTCTACTACTCTCTCTACTACTCTCTACTACTCTCTCTGCTACTCTCTCTGCTACTCTCTCTACTACTCTCTCTGCTACTCTCTCTGCTACTCTCTCTGCTACTCACTCTCTGCTACTCACTCTCTGCTACCTCCGCTACTCTCTCCCTGCTACTCTCTCCCTGCTACTCTCTCCCTGCTACTCTCTCCCTGCTACTCTCTCCCTGCTACTCTCTCCCTGCTACTCTCTCCCTGCTACTCTCTCCCTGCTACTCTCTCCCTGCTACTCTCTCTCTGCTACTCTCTCTCTACTACTCTCTCTACTAATCACTCTACTAATCACTCTCTGCTACTCACTCTCTGCTACTCACTCTCTGCTACTCACTCTCTGCTACTCACTCTCTACTACTCTGCTACTCTCACTCTGCTACTCTCTCTCTGCTACTCTCTCTCTGCTACTCTCTCTCTGCTACTCACTCTACTACTCACTCTCTGCTACTCTCTCTGCTACTCTCTCTGCTACTCTCTGCTACTCTCTCTGCTACTCTCTCTGCTACTCTCTGCTACTCTATCTCTGCTACTCTCTCTGCTACTCTCTCTGCTACTCTCTCTCTGCTACTCTCTCTCTGCTACCTCTACTACTCTCTCTACTACTCTCTGCTACTCTCTCTCTGCTACTCTCTCTCTACTACCTCTACTACCTCTACTACTCTCTCTACTACTCTCTCTACTACTCTCTCTACTACTCACTCTACTAATCACTCTACTAATCACTCTACTAATCACTCTACTAATCACTCTCTGCTACTCACTCTCTGCTACTCACTCTCTGCTACTCACTCTCTGCTACTCACTCTCTGCTACTCACTCTGCTACTCATGCTACTACTCACTCTCTGCTACTCTCTTTCTGCTACTCTCTCTGCTACTCTCTGCTACTCTCTCTGCTACTCTCTCTACTCTCTCTCTGCGACTGTCTCTCTGCTACTCTCTCTGCTACTCTCTCTGCTACTCTCTCTCTGCTACTCTCTCTCTGCTACTCTCTCTGCTACTCTCTCTCTGCTACTCTCTCTCTACTACTCTCTCTACTAATCACTCTCTGCTACTCACTCTCTGCTACTCACTCTCTGCTACTCACTCTCTGCTACTCACTCTCTGCTACTCACTCTCTGCTACTCTCACTCTGCTACTCTCTCTCTGCTACTCTCTCTCTGCTACTCACTCTACTACTCACTCTCTACTACTCACTCTCTACTACTCACTCTACTACTCACTCTCTACTACTCACTCTCTGCTACTCTCTCTCTGCTACTCTCTCTCTGCTACTCTCTCTCTGCTACTCTCTCTCTGCTACTCACTCTCTGCTACTCTCTCTCTGCTACTCTCTCTCTACTACTCACTCTCTACTCTCTCTACTACTCTCTCTACTAATCACTCTACTAATCACTCTCTACTACTCTGCTACTCACTCTACTACTCACTCTCTGCTACTCTCTCTGCTACTCTCTCTGCTACTCTCTCTACTACTCTCTCTACTACTCTCTCTACTACTCTCTACTACTCTCTCTACTACTCTCTCTACTACTCTCTCTACTACTCACTCTCTACTATTCACTCTACTAACTCTCTACTCACTCTCTACCCCTCACTCTCTACTACTACTCACTCTCTACTACTCTTTCTACTACTCTTTCTACTACTCTTTCTACTACTCTTTCTACTACTCTTTCTACTACTCTTTCTACTTCTCTTTTTACTACTCTTTTTACTACTCTTTCTACTACTCTCTCTCTACTACTCTCTACTACTCTCTACTATTCACTCTACTACTCCACTACTCTCTGCTACCCACTCTCTGCTACCCACTCTCTGCTACCCACTCTCTGCTACCCACTCTCTGCTACCCACTCTCTGCTACCCACTCTCTGCTACCCACTCTCTGCTACTCAATCTCTGCTACTCAATCTCTGCTACTCACTCTCTCTACTACTCTCTACTACTCACTCTCTACTCCTCACTCTCTCTACTACTCTCTCTACTACTCTCTCTACTACTCTCTCTACTACTCACAATCTCCTACTCACACTCTCCTACTCACTCTCTCCTACTCACTCTCTCTACTACTCTCTCTACTACTCTCTCTACTACTCTCTCTACTACTCTCTCTACTACTCACTCTCTGCTACTCACTCTCTGCTACTCACTCTCTACTACTCACTCTCTACTCTCTCCCTACTCTCTCCCTGCTACTCTCTCCCTGCTACTCTCTCCCTGCTACTCTCTCCCTGCTACTCACTCCCTGCTACTCACTCTCTGCTACTCTGCTACTCACTCTACTACTCACTCTCTGCTACTCTCTCTGCTACTCTCTCTGCTACTCTCTCTCTGCTACTCTCTCTGCTACTCACTCTACTACTCACTCTACTACTCTCTCTACTACTCTCTCTACTACTCTCTCTACTACTCACACTCTCCTACTCACACTCTCCTACTCACTCTCTCCTACTCACTCTCTCTACTACTCTCTCTACTACTCTCTCTACTACTCTCTCTACTACTCACTCTACTACTCACTCTCTGCTACTCACTCTCTGCTACTCACTCTCTGCTACTCACTCTCTACTACTCACTCTCTACTCTCTCCCTGCTACTCTCTCCCTGCTACTCTCTCCCTGCTACTCTCTCCCTGCTACTCTCTCCCTGCTACTCACTCCCTGCTACTCACTCCCTGCTACTCACTCTCTGCTACTCACTCTCTGCTACTCTGCTACTCACTCTACTACTCACTCTCTGCTACTCTCTCTGCTACTCTCTCTGCTACTCTCTCTCTGCTACTCTCTCTGCTACTCATTCTACTACTCACTCTACTACTCACTCTCTACTCTCTCTACTACTCTCTCTACTCCTCTCTCCTACTCACTCTCTCCTACTCTCTCCTACTCACTCTCTCCTACTCCTCTCTCTACTCCTCTCTACTCCTCTCTCTACTACTCTCTCTACTACTCTCTCTACTACTCTCTCTAATACTCTGTCTACTACTCCACTACTCACTCTCTACTACTCACTCTCTACTAATCTCTCTACTAATCTCTCTACTAATCACTCTACTAATCACTCTACTAATCACTCTGCTTCCCACTCTCTGCTTCCCACTCTCTGCTTCCCACTCTCTGCTACCCACTCTGCTACCCACTCTGCTACCCACGCTCTGCTACCCACTCTCTGCTACTCTCTCTACTACTCTCTCTACTACTCACTCTACTACTCACTCTACTACTCACTCTACTACTCACTCTGCTATTCTCTGCTACTCACTCTACTACTTTCTCTACCGCTTTCTCTACTACTCTCTCTACTATACTCTCTACTACTCACTCTCTACTACTCACTCTACTCTCTCCACTACTCTCTCCACTACTCTCTCCACTACTCTCTCCACTACTCTCTCCACTACTCTCTCTACTACTCTCTCTACTCCTCTCTCCTACTCTCTCTCCTACTCTCTCTCCTACTCTCTCTCCTACTCTCTCTCCTACTCTCTCTCCTACTCTCTCTCCTACTCTCTCCTACTCTCTCCTACTCTCTCTACTCTCTCTCCTACTCTCTCTACTCTCTCCTACTCACTCTCTCCTCACTCTCTCCTACTCACTCTCTCCTACTCACTCTCTACTAATCACTCTACTAATCACTCTACTAATCACTCTACTAATCACTCTACTAATCACTCTACTAATCACTCTACTAATCACTCTACTAATCACTCTACTAATCACCCTCTGCTACTCAATCTCTGCTACTCTCTATGCTACTCTCTCTACTACTCTCTACTACTCACTCTCTACTACTCTCTACTCTCTCTACTACTCTCTGTACTACTCTCTCTCCTACTCTCTCTACTCTCTCCTACTCTCTCTACTACGCCACTACTCTCTACTACTCACTCTCTACTAATCACTCTACTAATAACTCTACTAATCACTCAACTAATCAACTAATCACTCTACTAATCACTCTAATAACTCTCTACTAACTCTCTACCCTGCACTCTCTACTACTACTCACTCTCTACTACTCTCTCTACTACTCTCTACTACTCCCTCTCTGCTACTCACTCTACTACTCCACTACTCTCTACTAATCACTCTCTCCTACTCACTCTCTCCTACTCACTCTCTCCTACTCACTCTCTCCTACTCACTCTCTCTACTACTCTCTCTACTACTCTCTCTACTACTCTCTCTACTACTCTCTGTACTACTCACTCTACTACTCTCTACTACTCACTCTCTACTCCTCACTCTCTCTACTACTCTCTCTCCTACTCTCTCTCCTACTCTCTCTCCTACTCTCTCTCCTACTCTCTCTCCTACTCTCTCTCCTACTCTCTCTCCTACTCTCTCCCCTACTCACTCTACTACTCCACTACTCCACTACTCTCTACTACTCACTCTCTACTAATCACTCTACTAATCCCTCTACTAATCACTCTACTAATCACTCTACTAATCACTCTACTAATCACTCTACTAATCACTCTACTAATCCCTCTCTACTCTCTCTACTACTCTCTCTACTCCTCTCTCCTACTCACTCTACTATACTCTCTACTACTCACTCTCTACTACTCACTCTACTCTCTCTACTACTCTCTCTACTACTCTCTCTACTACTCTCTCTACTACTCACTCTACTACTCACTCTCTGCTACTCACTCTCTGCTACTCACTCTCTACTACTCACTCTCTACTCTCTCCCTGCTACTCTCTCCCTGCTACTCTCTCCCTGCTACTCTCTCCCTGCTACTCTCTCCCTGCTACTCTCTCCCTGCTACTCTCTCCCTGCTACTCACTCCCTGCTACTCACTCTCTGCTACTCTCTCCCTGCTACTCACTCTCTGCTACTCTGCTACTCACTCTACTACTCACTCTCTGCTACTCTCTCCGCTACTCTCTCTGCTACTCTCTCTCTGCTACTCTCTCTGCTACTCACTCTACTACTCACTCTACTACTCACTCTCTACTCTCTCTACTACTCTCTCTACTCCTCTCTCCTACTCACTCTCTCCTACTCTCTCCTACTCACTCTCTCCTACTCACTCTCTCCTACTCCTCTCTCTACTCCTCTCTACTCCTCTCTCTACTACTCTCTCTACTACTCTCTCTACTACTCCACTACTCACTCTCTACTACTCACTCTCTACTAATCTCTCTACTAATCTCTCTACTAATCACTCTACTAATCACTCTACTAATCACTCTGCTTCCCACTCTCTGCTTCCCACTCTCTGCTACCCACTCTGCTACCCACTCTGCTACCCACGCTCTGCTACCCACTCTCTGCTACTCTCTCTACTACTCTCTCTACTACTCACTCCACTACTCACTCTACTACTCACTCTACTACTCACTCTCTGCTATTCTCTACTACTCACTCTACTACTTTCTCTACCGCTTTCTCTACTACTCTCTCTACTATACTCTCTACTACTCACTCTCTACTACTCACTCTACTCTCTCCACTACTCTCTCCACTACTCTCTCCACTACTCTCTCCACTACTCTCTCCACTACTCTCTCTACTACTCTCTCTACTCCTCTCTCCTACTCTCTCTCCTACTCTCTCTCCTACTCTCTCTCCTACTCTCTCTCCTACTCTCTCTCCTACTCTCTCTCCTACTCTCTCTACTCTCTCCTACTCTCTCTACTCTCTCCTACTCTCTCTCCTACTCTCTCTACTCTCTCCTACTCACTCTCTCCTACTCACTCTCTCCTACTCACTCTCTCCTACTCACTCTCTACTAATCACTCTACTAATCACTCTACTAATCACTCTACTAATCACTCTACTAATCACTCTACTAATCACTCTACTAACCACTCTACTAATCACCCTCTGCTACTCAATCTCTGCTACTCTCTATGCTACTCTCTATGCTACTCTCTCTACTACTCTACTACTCACTCTCTACTACTCTCTACTCTCTCTACTACTCTCTGTACTACTCTCTCTCCTACTCTCTCTACTCTCTCCTACTCTCTCTACTACTCCACTACTCTCTACTACTCACTCTCTACTAATCACTCTACTAATCACTCTACTAATCACTCAACTAATCAACTAATCACTCTACTAATCACTCTACTAATCACTCTACTAACTCTCTACTAACTCTCTACCCCGCACTCTCTACTACTACTCACTCTCTACTACTCTCTCTACTACTCTCTACTACTCCCTCTCTGCTACTCACTCTACTACTCCACTACTCTCTACTAATCACTCTCTCCTACTCACTCTCTCCTACTCACTCTCTCCTACTCACTCTCTCCTACTCACTCTCTCTACTACTCTCTCTACTACTCTCTCTACTACTCTCTCTACTACTCTCTCTACTACTCACTCTACTACTCTCTACTACTCACTCTCTACTCCTCACTCTCTCTACTACTCTCTCTACTACTCTCTCTACTACTCTCTCTACTACTCTCTCTACTACTCTCTCTACTACTCACACTCTCCTACTCACACTCTCCTACTCACTCTCTCCTACTCACTCTCTCTACTACTCTCTCTACTACTCTCTCTACTACTCTCTCTACTACTCACTCTACTACTCACTCTCTGCTACTCACTCTCTGCTACTCACTCTCTGCTACTCACTCTCTACTACTCACTCTCTACTCTCTCCCTGCTACTCTCTCCCTGCTACTCTCTCCCTGCTACTCTCTCCCTGCTACTCTCTCCCTGCTACTCTCTCCCTGCTTCTCACTCCCTGCTACTCACTCCCTGCTACTCTCTGCTACTCACTCTCTGCTACTCTGCTACTCACTCTACTACTCACTCTCTGCTACTCTCTCTGCTACTCTCTCTGCTACTCTCTCTCTGCTACTCTCTCTCTGCTACTCACTCTACTACTCACTCTACTACTCACTCTCTACTCTCTCTACTACTCTCTCTACTCCTCTCTCCTACTCACTCTCTCCTACTCTCTCCTACTCACTCTCTCCTACTCACTCTCTCCTACTCCTCTCTCTACTCCTCTCTACTCCTCTCTCTACTACTCTCTCTACTACTCTCTCTACTACTCTCTCTACTACTCTCTCTACTACTCCACTACTCACTCTCTACTACTCACTCTCTACTAATCTCTCTACTAATCTCTCTACTAATCACTCTACTAATCACTCTACTAATCACTCTGCTTCCCACTCTCTGCTACCCACTCTGCTACCCACTCTGCTACCCACGCTCTGCTACCCACTCTCTGCTACTCTCTCTACTACTCTCTCTACTACTCACTCTACTACTCACTCTACTACTCACTCTCTGCTATTCTCTACTACTCACTCTACTACTTTCTCTACCACTTTCTCTAGTACTCTCTCTACTACTCTCTCTACTACTCTCTCTCCTACTCTCTCTACTACTCTCTCTCCTACTCTCTCTCCTACTCTCTCTCCTACTCTCTCTCCTACTCTCTCTCCTACTCTCTCTCCTACTCTCTCTCCTACTCTCTCCCCTACTCACTCTACTACTCCACTACTCCACTACTCTCTACTACTCACTCTCTACTAATCACTCTACTAATCCCTCTACTAATCCCTCTACTAATCCCTCTACTAATCACTCTACTAATCACTCTACTAATCACTCTACTAATCCCTCTCTACTCTCTCTACTCCTCTCTCCTACTCACTCTACTATACTCTCTACTACTCACTCTCTACTACTCACTCTACTCTCTCTACTACTCTCTCTACTACTCTCTCTACTACTCTCTCTACTACTCTCTCTACTACTCACTCTACTACTCACTCTCTGCTACTCACTCTCGGCTACTCACTCTCTACTACTCACTCTCTACTCTCTCCCTGCTACTCTCTCCCTGCTACTCTCTCCCTGCTACTCTCTCCCTGCTATTCTCTCCCTGCTACTCACTCCCTGCTACTCTCTGCTACTCACTCTATGCTACTCTGCTACTCACTCTACTACTCACTCTCTGCTACTCTCTCTGCTACTCTCTCTGCTACTCTCTCTCTGCTACTCTCTCTCTGCTACTCACTCTCTACTCTCTCTACTACTCTCTCTACTCCTCTCTCCTACTCACTCTCTCCTACTCTCTCCTACTCACTCTCTCCTTCTCCTCTCTCTACTCCTCTCTCTACTCCTCTCTCTACTACTCTCTCTACTACTCTCTCTACTACTCTCTCTACTACTCTCTCTACTACTCTCTCTACTACTCCACTACTCACTCTCTACTACTCACTCTCTACTAATCTCTCTACTAATCTCTCTACTAATCACTCTACTAATCACTCTACTAATCACTCTGCTTCCCACTCTCTGCTACCCACTCTGCTACCCACTCTGCTACCCATGCTCTGCTACCCACTCTCTGCTACTCTCTCTACTACTCTCTCTACTACTCACTCTACTACTCACTCTACTACTCCCTCTCTGCTATTCTCTACTACTCACTCTACTACTTTCTCTACCGCTTTCTCTACTACTCTCTCTACTATACTCTCTACTACTCACTCTCTACTACTCACTCTACTCTCTCCACTACTCTCTCCACTACTCTCTCCACTACTCTCTCCACTACTCTCTCCACTACTCTCTCCACTACTCTCTCCACTACTCTCTCCTACTCCTCTCTCCTACTCTCTCTCCTACTCTCTCTCCTACTCTCTCTCCTACTCTCTCTCCTACTCTCTCTCCTACTCTCTCTCCTACTCTCTCTACTCTCTCCTACTCTCTCTACTCTCTCCTACTCTCTCTCCTACTCTCTCTACTCTCTCCTACTCACTCTCTCCTACTCACTCTCTCCTACTCACTCTCTCCTACTCACTCTCTCCTACTCACTCTCTACTAATCACTCTACTAATCACTCTACTAATCACTCTACTAATCACTCTACTAATCACTCTACTAATCACCCTCTGCTACTCAATCTCTGCTACTCTCTATGCTACTCTCTATGCTACTCTCTCTACTACTCTCTACTACTCACTCTCTACTACTCTCTACTCTCTCTACTACTCTCTCTCCTACTCTCTCTACTCTCTCCTACTCTCTCTACTCTCTCCTACTCTCTCTACTACTCCACTACTCTCTACTACTCACTCTCTACTAATCACTCTACTAATCACTCTACTAATCACTCAACTAATCAACTAATCACTCTACTAATCACTCTACTAACTCTCTACTCACTCTCTACCCCGCACTCTCTACTACTACTCACTCTCTACTACTCTCTCTACTACTCTCTACTACTCCCTCTCTGCTACTCACTCTACTACTCCACTACTCTCTACTAATCACTCTCTACTAATCACTCTCTCCTACTCACTCTCTCCTACTCACTCTCTCCTACTCACTCTCTCCTACTCACTCTCTCCTACTCACTCTCTCTACTACTCTCTCTACTACTCTCTCTACTACTCTCTCTACTACTCTCTACTACTCTCTACTACTCTCTACTACTCTCGACTACTACTCTCTCTACTACTCGCTTCACTACTCACTCTCTGCCACCCACTCTCTGCTACCCACTCTCTGCTACCCACTCTCTGCTACCCACTCTCTGCTACCCACTCTCTGCTACTCTCTCTACTACTCTCTCTACTACTCTCTCTACTACTCACTCTCTGCTATTCTCTACTACTTTCTCTACCGCTTTCTCTACTACTCTCTCTACTACTCTCTCTACTACTCACTCTACTCTCTCCACTACTCCCTCCACTACTCTCTCTACTACTCTCTCTACTCCTCTCTCCTACTCTCTCTCCTACTCTCTCCTACTCTCTCCTACTCTCTCTACTCTCTCCTACTCACTCTACTACTCCACTACTCCACTACTCTCTCCTACTCACTCTACTACTCCACTACTCCACTACTCTCTACTACTCACTCTCTACTACTCACTCTCTACTAATCACTCTACTAATCACTCTACTAATCACTCTACTAATCACTCTACTAATCACTCTACTAATCACTCTATTAATCAATCTCTGCTACTCTCTCTGCTACTCTCTCTGCTACTCTCTCTGCTACTCTCTCTGCTACTCTCTCTACTACTCTCTCTACTACTCTCTACTACTCACTCTCTACTACTCTCTACTCTCTCTACTACTCACACTCTACTATTCTCTCTTCTCTCCTACTCACTCTCTCCTACTCACTCTCTCCTACTCACTCTCTCCTACTCACTCTCTCTCCTACTCTCTCTCCTACTCTCTCTCCTATTCTCTCTTACTCTCTCTGCTACTCTCTCTCTACTACTCTCTCTCTCTACTACCCTCTCTCTACTACTCTCTCTACTCTCTCTACTACTCTCTCTACTATTCTCTCTACTACTCCACTACTCTCTCCTACTCACTCTACTACTCCACTACTCTCTACTAATCACTCTACTAATCACTCTACTAATCACTCTACTAATCACCCTCTGCTACTCAATCTCTGCTACTCAATCTGCTACTCTCTCTACTACTCTCTCTACTACTCTCTACTACTCTCTCTACTACTCTCTCCTACTCACTCTCTCCTACTCACTCTCTCCTACTCACTCTCTCTACTACTCTCTACTACTCTCTCTACTACTCTCTACTACTACTCTCTCTACTACTCTCTCTACTACTCTCTCTACTACTCTCTCTACTACTCTCTCTGCTACTCACTCTCTGCTACTCACTCTCTGCTACTCACTCTCTACTCTCTCCGCTACTCTCTCCCTGCTACTCTCTCCCTGCTACTCTCTCCCTGCTACTCTCTCCCTGCTACTCTCTCCCTGCTACTCTCTCTCTGCTACTCACTCTCTGCTACTCACTCTACTACTCACTCTGCTACTCTCTCTGCTACTCTCTGCTACTCTCTCTCTGCTATTCTCTCTCTGCTACTCTCTCTCTGCTACTCACTCTCTGCTACTCACTCTCTACTACCTCTACTACTCTCTCTACTACTCTCTCTACTACCTCTACTACTCTCTCTACTACTCTCTCTACTACTCTCTCTACTACTCTCTCTACTACTCTCTCTACTACTCTCTCTACTACTCTCTCTACTACTCTCTACTAATCACTCTACTAATCACTCTACTAATCACTCTACGCTACTCACTCTCTGCTACTCACTCTCTGCTACTCTCTCTGCTACTCTCTCTGCTACTCTCTCTGCTACTCTCTCTGCTACTCTCTCCGCTACTCTCTCCGCTACTCTCTCCGCTACTCACTCTCTGCTACTCACTCTCTGCTACTCACTCTCTGCTACTCACTCTCTGCTACTCACTCTCTGCTACTCACTCTTTACTACTCTGCTACTCACTCTACTACTCACTCTCTGCTACTCTCTCTCTGCTACTCTGCTACTCTCTCTCTGCTACTCTCTCTCTGCTACTCTCTCTCTGCTACTCTCTCTGCTACTCTCTCCGCTACTCACTCTCTGCTACTCACTCTCTGCTACTCACTCTCTGCTACTCACTCTCTGCTACTCACTCTCTGCTACTCACTCTTTACTACTCTGCTACTCACTCTTCTACTCACTCTCTGCTACTCTCTCTCTGCTACTCTGCTACTCTCTCTACTACTCACTCTCTACTACTCTCTACTCTCTCTACTACTCACACTCTACTATTCTCTCTTCTCTCCTACTCACTCTCTCCTACTCACTCTCTCCTACTCACTCTCTCCTACTCACTCTCTCTCCTACTCTCTCTCCTACTCTCTCTCCTATTCTCTCTTACTCTCTCTGCTACTCTCTCTCTACTACTCTCTCTCTCTACTACCCTCTCTCTACTACTCTCTCTACTCTCTCTACTACTCTCTCTACTATTCTCTCTACTACTCCACTACTCTCTCCTACTCACTCTACTACTCCACTACTCTCTACTAATCACTCTACTAATCACTCTACTAATCACTCTACTAATCACCCTCTGCTACTCAATCTCTGCTACTCAATCTGCTACTCTCTCTACTACTCTCTCTACTACTCTCTACTACTCTCTCTACTACTCTCTCCTACTCACTCTCTCCTACTCACTCTCTCCTACTCACTCTCTCTACTACTCTCTACTACTCTCTCTACTACTCTCTACTACTACTCTCTCTACTACTCTCTCTACTACTCTCTCTACTACTCTCTCTACTACTCTCTCTGCTACTCACTCTCTGCTACTCACTCTCTGCTACTCACTCTCTACTCTCTCCGCTACTCTCTCCCTGCTACTCTCTCCCTGCTACTCTCTCCCTGCTACTCTCTCCCTGCTACTCTCTCCCTGCTACTCTCTCTCTGCTACTCACTCTCTGCTACTCACTCTACTACTCACTCTGCTACTCTCTCTGCTACTCTCTGCTACTCTCTCTCTGCTATTCTCTCTCTGCTACTCTCTCTCTGCTACTCACTCTCTGCTACTCACTCTCTACTACCTCTACTACTCTCTCTACTACTCTCTCTACTACCTCTACTACTCTCTCTACTACTCTCTCTACTACTCTCTCTACTACTCTCTCTACTACTCTCTCTACTACTCTCTCTACTACTCTCTCTACTACTCTCTACTAATCACTCTACTAATCACTCTACTAATCACTCTACGCTACTCACTCTCTGCTACTCACTCTCTGCTACTCTCTCTGCTACTCTCTCTGCTACTCTCTCTGCTACTCTCTCTGCTACTCTCTCCGCTACTCTCTCCGCTACTCTCTCCGCTACTCACTCTCTGCTACTCACTCTCTGCTACTCACTCTCTGCTACTCACTCTCTGCTACTCACTCTTTACTACTCTGCTACTCACTCTACTACTCACTCTCTGCTACTCTCTCTCTGCTACTCTGCTACTCTCTCTCTGCTACTCTCTCTCTGCTACTCTCTCTCTGCTACTCTCTCTGCTACTCTCTCCGCTACTCACTCTCTGCTACTCACTCTCTGCTACTCACTCTCTGCTACTCACTCTCTGCTACTCACTCTCTGCTACTCACTCTTTACTACTCTGCTACTCACTCTTCTACTCACTCTCTGCTACTCTCTCTCTGCTACTCTGCTACTCTCTCTACTAATCACTCTACTAATCACTCTACTAATCACTCTACGCTACTCACTCTCTGCTACTCACTCTCTGCTACTCACTCTCTGCTACTCTCTCTGCTACTCTCTCTGCTACTCTCTCTGCTACTCTCTCTGCTACTCTCTCTGCTACTCTCTCCGCTACTCTCTCCGCTACTCACTCTCTGCTACTCACTCTCTGCTACTCACTCTCTGCTACTCACTCTCTGCTACTCACTCTCTGCTACTCACTCTTTACTACTCTGCTACTCACTCTACTACTCACTCTCTGCTACTCTCTCTCTGCTACTCTGCTACTCTCTCTCTGCTACTCTCTCTCTGCTACTCTCTCTCTGCTACTCTCTCTCTGCTACTCTCTCTCTGCTACTCTCACTCTACTACTCACTCTCTACTACTCACTCTCTACTACTCTCTCTGCTACTCAATCTCTGCTACTCAATCTCTGCTACTCTCTCTCTGCTACTCTCTCTCTGCTACTCTCTCTCTGCTACTCTCTCTGCTACTCTCTCCGCTACTCACTCTCTGCTACTCACTCTCTGCTACTCACTCTCTGCTACTCACTCTCTGCTACTCACTCTCTGCTACTCACTCTTTACTACTCTGCTACTCACTCTTCTACTCACTCTCTGCTACTCTCTCTCTGCTACTCTGCTACTCTCTCTACTAATCACTCTACTAATCACTCTACTAATCACTCTACGCTACTCACTCTCTGCTACTCACTCTCTGCTACTCACTCTCTGCTACTCTCTCTGCTACTCTCTCTGCTACTCTCTCTGCTACTCTCTCTGCTACTCTCTCTGCTACTCTCTCCGCTACTCTCTCCGCTACTCACTCTCTGCTACTCACTCTCTGCTACTCACTCTCTGCTACTCACTCTCTGCTACTCACTCTCTGCTACTCACTCTTTACTACTCTGCTACTCACTCTACTACTCACTCTCTGCTACTCTCTCTCTGCTACTCTGCTACTCTCTCTCTGCTACTCTCTCTCTGCTACTCTCTCTCTGC
Source organism: Triturus cristatus (assembly GCF_964204655.1). NCBI lineage: Eukaryota > Metazoa > Chordata > Amphibia > Caudata > Salamandridae > Triturus > Triturus cristatus. Next base: position 390,806,184 of record NC_140579.1, on the reverse strand, counting down.
TACTCTCTCTCTGCTACTCTCTCTCTGCTACTCTCACTCTACTACTCACTCTCTACTACTCACTCTCTACTACTCTCTCTGCTACTCAATCTCTGCTACTCAATCTCTGCTACTCAATCTCTGCTACTCAATCTCTGCTACTCTGCTACTCACTCTGCTACTCACTCTACTACTCTCTCTACTACTCTCTCTCTACTACTCTCTACTACTCACTCTACTACTCTCTCTACTATTCACTCTACTAAATCTCTACTCACTCTCTACCCCTCACTCTCTACTACTACTCACTCTCTACTACTCTCTCTACTACTCTCTACCACTCTCTACTACTCACTCTACTACTCCACTACTCTCTACTAATCACTCTCTACTAATCACTCTCTACTAATCACTCTCTACTAATCACTCTCTACTAATCACTCTCTACTAATCACTCTCTGCTGCTCCATCTCTGCTACTCCATCTCTGCTACTCCATCTCTGCTACTCCATCTCTGCTACTCCATCTCTGCTACTCTTTCTACTACTCTTTCTACTACTCTTTCTACTACTCTTTCTACTACTCTTTTTACTACTCTTTTACTACTCTTTCTACTACTCTCTCTACTACTCTCTCTCTACTACTCTCTACTACTCACTCTACTACTCTCTACTATTCACTCTACTACTCCACTACTCTCTGCTACCCACTCTCTGCTACCCACTCTCTGCTACCCACTCTCTGCTACCCACTCTCTGCTACCCACTCTCTGCTACCCACTCTCTGCTACCCACTCTCTGCTACCCGCTCTCTGCTACCCGCTCTCTGCTACTCACTCTCTGCTACTCACTCTCTGCTACTCACTCTCTACTACTCTCTCTACTACTCTCTCTACTACTCACTCTACTACTCTCTCTACTACTCTCTCTACTACTCACTCTACTACTCTCTCTACTACTCTCTCTACTACTCTCTCTGCTACTCACTCTGCTACTCACTCTCTGCTACTCACTCTCTGCTACTCACTCTACTACTCACTCTCTACTACTCACTCTCTCCTCACTCTCTCTACTACTCTCTCTACTACTCTCTCTACTACTCACTCTACTACTCTCTCTACTACTCACTCTACTAATCACTCTGCTACTCAATCTCTGCTACTCTCTCTACTACTCTACTACTCTCTCTACTACTCTCTCTACTACTCTACTACTCTCTACTACTCACTCTCTCCTCCTCACTCTCTCCTCACTCTCTCTACTACTCTCTCTACTACTCTCTCTACTACTCTCTCTACTACTTTCTCTACTACTCTCTCTACTACTCTCTCTCCTACTCTCTCTCCTCCTCACTCTCTACTACTCACTCTCTGCTACTCACTCTCTGCTACTCACTCTCTGCTACTCACTCTCTGCTCTCTCCCTGCTACTCTCTCCCTGCTACTCACTCCCTGCTACTCACTCTCTGCTACTCACTCTCTGCTACTCACTCTCTGCTACTCACTCTCTGCTACTCACTCTCTGCTACTCACTCTCTGCTACTCTCTCTGCTACTCTCTCTGCTACTCACGCTCTACTACTCACTCTCTACTCTCTCTACTACTCTCTCTACTCCTCTCTCCTACTCACTCTCTCCTACTCTCTCCTACTCACTCTCTCCTACTCTCTCCTACTCACTCTCTCCTACTCACTCTCTCCTACTCACTCTCTCCTACTCACTCTCTCCTACTCACTCTCTCCTACTCACTCTCTCCTACTCCTCTCTCTACTATTCTCTCTACTACTCTCTCTACTACTCCACTACTCACTCTCTACTACTCCACTACTCACTCTCTACTACTCACTCTCTACTACTCACTCTCTACTAATCACTCTACTAATCACTCTACTAATCACTCTACTAATCACTCTACTAATCACTCTACTAATCACTCTACTAATCACTCTACTAATCACTCTACTAATCACCCTCTGCTACTCAATCTCTGCTACTCTCTATGCTACTCTCTATGCTACTCTCTCTACTACTCTCTACTACTCACTCTCTACTACTCTACTCTCTCTCTACTACTCTCTGTACTACTCTCTCTCCTACTCTCTCTACTCTCTCCTACTCTCTCTACTACTCCACTACTCTCTACTACTCACTCTCTACTAATCACTCTACTAATCACTCTACTAATCACTCAACTAATCAACTAATCACTCTACTAATCACTCTACTAACTCTCTACTAACTCTCTACCCCGCACTCTCTACTACTCACTCTCTACTACTCTCTCTACTACTCTCTACTACTCCCTCTCTGCTACTCACTCTACTACTCCACTACTCTCTACTAATCACTCTCTCCTACTCACTCTCTCCTACTCACTCTCTCCTACTCACTCTCTCCTACTCACTCTCTCCTACTCACTCTCTCCTACTCACTCTCTCTACTACTCTCTCTACTACTCTCTCTACTACTCTCTCTACTACTCACTCTACTACTCTCTACTACTCACTCTCTACTCCTCACTCTCTCTACTACTCTCTCTACTACTCTCTCTACTACTCTCTCTACTACTCTCTCTACTACTCACACTCTCCTACTCACACTCTCCTACTCACTCTCTCCTACTCACTCTCTCTACTACTCTCTCTACTACTCTCTCTACTACTCACTCTACTACTCACTCTCTGCTACTCACTCTCTGCTACTCACTCTCTACTACTCACTCTCTACTCTCTCCCTGCTACTCTCTCCCTGCTACTCTCTCCCTGCTACTCTCTCCCTGCTACTCTCTCCCTGCTACTCTCTCCCTGCTACTCACTCCCTGCTACTCTCTGCTACTCACTCTCTGCTACTCTGCTACTCACTCTACTACTCACTCTCTGCTACTCTCTCTGCTACTCTCTCTGCTACTCTCTCTGCTACTCTCTCTGCTACTCTCTCTCTGCTACTCTCTCTCTGCTACTCACTCTACTACTCACTCTACTACTCACTCTCTACTCTCTCTACTACTCTCTCTACTCCTCTCTCCTACTCACTCTCTCCTACTCTCTCCTACTCACTCTCTCCTACTCACTCTCTCCTACTCCTCTCTCTACTCCTCTCTACTACTCTCTCTACTACTCTCTCTACTACTGATGAATACAGGCCCCAGCTAGGCCCGCAAAGCACAAGGGTTCGCTCTCCTGTAACGGAATCTATAAGGAAGTTGGCACGGAAACTGCAAAGTACAAAAACAACGTTTATTAACCCTTAAGGGTGGTCCTACAATCCACACAACACTCTTCAGTATTGCATGGAGTAGCACAAAGAACATTCGTACACAGTCCCCTTTTATACACAACAGAGGGGCTCATAAGTGGGTGGATACAACATGAGGCCGAAGAACATTACCAATTATGGTCATTCTCGATACTGAATCAATACATGGGCGGAGCTAACACACTCTTTGAGCCCGCGAAAACACATGGTCAAGCAAAGCTAATTATAACAGATGTGGTCAAGTCTGGGCATGCGCCAGATGGACAAGAGGGAGCTATTTATAAACTGTTGCTAGGCAGATTACAAGAGCAACTAACACAGAGGTCGGACTCTCCTCGTGGTGAACACATGGCAGCATGTCAATACAAAATGGAGTCCGGACTTCGGTCAACATAACGAAGAAAACATGATCTAAAGGGAAAGCATTAATGTTTTCAGTAAATGCTTAATCACATTCTGCCTTAATTTACAACAGACGACCCTTTCAGCATTTACTGAAGACATCCGGTTTCCAAGAATAATCATCATATATATCAATTATCATCATTCCCTTAACCTCTTTAGCTAGACCCTTCTGGCGAGCAACATCGGCAATAGCTTTCTTAACTGGAATGCAGAATGAAATGCATACGGAACAGCACAATGGTCCACATTGAATACACATACAGAAAAGGAACAGAACTGCTATAATAATGCAGAGACCAGTTAAGACCTTCCATCCCCAGGCAGTAACCAACGCCCAAAACCATCCAGAAAAGGACCAAGTGCCGTTTTCTGTGTGGATTTCAGCTGCTATTTTATGCAGCTTGTTAATGGCGTTATAAACGGATGGCGTATGATCAGGGATGAACACACAGCAGCTACTTCCAATAATTTTACAGGCTCCACCTCGATCAGCTAGCATTACATCTAATACCATACGATTCTGTAATGCAACAATCCTAGTTATTTGTAACTCTTCCGTAAGATTCCCAAGAGCAGCAGCAGTCTGATTGGTCACAGCTTCTACCACTCTTGTTAATCTTCGGATCTTCCTACTATTCAAAGCGGCTCCAACAAAGAAAAACAGTCCTAAGTTAAAATCAATATACTGTTGCAAGCTGGTATCGGTTTGATCCACATCATCAATTGATAGAGTACGTTTGTATCTATTTACAGTCACATTATTCAAAAGTTTCAAATCCTTATGATATGACGCGGGTGCTAGGAATACAGGAGGTAATAGGAATGATACATAGCATACCCCAGACCACCCAGCCGGCAAACGGTAATAACCTTTATTTCCACACACAAAGTAGGTATTATGGGACGCTAGGAAGGTACTGTCATTCAACCCGTCAATGTTCAATACGGTTATGCAATCACTGACACCAACAGGGATAAAACCCACACTCTGGACACACAGGTCCGCTTGAGCTTGTGCTACTTGGATTACGAATTTGTCCTTCCCCGCAGTGTCTCTTGTGTTCGTGAAGATATAGGGAATGGATTCATTGTCCGGTCGGTACTCTTCCCATTCCCAAATTGTCCCATTCGCTTGTGGATACCCATTCTTGTCTTGATGGCATTCCCTATTAAGTCTAAAAAGCAATCGTCCCACTGTCGGTTTCCGAGTGGCAAACAGCAAAGTGTACCATGCTCTACAAGAGCCATTATGAGAGAAAGGAAGTGGTATGAATGGCGTACCTCCTTTCTTCTGATGGGCTGGCATCATCCCACATATCCAACAGTTCGTAGCGTTCGTAGCAACGTGGGTGTGATGCAGCATCTGAATGAAAGTGTTATTCAAATAGGATTGTCGATGCTTCAACTCTTGATACGGTAATGTATAAAAGTAGTGCTCCGCAGGCACTGGAGTCGTCAACACAAGTGTCTTTCGAGCAGGAGTTGCCTCCTCCACAAACCATGTGGTTATACCAACGATAGCTACTGTTAGCATGAACCCCAACGCACAAAGGATTTTCTTCTTCTCCATGTCAAAAGAAACAATACCCTGATATCTTCCTGAAACTAAAAAGTCTGTCAGAACTCTTCCCCTTGGGCAGCGGTTGATTTCTTCACCAGCGGGCCAAGACGGGTGTCGCTACACTAATGCAGGGCTGATCCCCCCCCCTTGCCTCATCGGCTCTCCGTTTCACTAACCCAAGGGCCGTTCTGACAGTATGTCCCGGTACTGGAAACCTTACTTCCTTGGTCGAAGATGATATCGCCTTCCTCCAGAAGTCGTGTGGTCCGGAAAGAGCTCCTCAGTGTCGTTTGGCTCCGCAGCACGGCCTGTCTCTGCTGCTAGGATTTCTCGTTGATCGGTCAGCACGGCAGACTCCACCAATCCGGGCGGTACCTTTCGACAGTGTAAGGAATGGATCCAATTCTTCCTGTTCGAGACTCGCACTGCCGTCCTTGTTGCAAGGAGAACTTGCTCAGGTCCGACCCATCTCGGCTCCAAACTGTTCGTTCTGTCGAAGACCTTCACCATGACATGATCCCCAGGCCGGAGACCATGTCCTTCGCCGGTAGACCGATCAGGGAGCGCTTCTCGGACCTGTTGATGAATAGAAACCAAATTATCCGTTAACTGTGCCAGATAATCGCTCATCATTACACAAGGTACATCATACACAGCCTTAGGCCTTGGTGGACCCCAAATATTCATTGGGCGTCCAAATACGATTTCATATGGCGTAAGGCCAGTTCGAGAGTGTGGCACCGACCTAATTGACAATAACGCCAGCGGCAGGGCGTCTGGCCAAGTCAAAGACGTTGAAGCTTGGATTTTGGCGATCTTAAGCTTCAGTGTACCATTATACTTCTCGACTAGTCCTGCAGACTGGGGGTGGAATACGGCGTGGAACTTCTGGGTGATGCCTAGGCCCTTCAAGACATATTTTATAACATCCGCTACAAAGTGAGGGCCATTATCACTCCACAGAAGTCTACAGACGCCGTATCGAGGGAAAAACTCTTTCAGCAATAGCTTCGCTGTAGTCATTGCAGCATTGTCTTTCGTAGGGTACGCCTCAACCCATTTACTGAAGGCGCAGACCACTACTAGAACATACTTCAAATTATTACAGCGCTCAAGCTGGATGTAGTCCATCTGCAGAACCTCAAAGGGTGCAGTGGGCGTCGCAAATCCTCCTGCTGGAGTTCGAGTGCCTTTCCCTGGGTTATACCTCAGGCAGATCATACAGGTCTGCACCACCCTCTTTGCTGTGCTAGCAATCTCTGGATGCTCCCAGACTTGGGTAAGCAATTTCACAATTGCGGAAGCTCCAACATGTGCTAGCCCATGTGCCATTTGAACCATAGGTTGTACGAAAGCCGTGGGTAACTTCCATCTATCCATCTGCTTATTTCTCCAACAGCCCTCATCATCCAACTCTCCCTCGCTAGCCCATTGCTCCCGCTCTTTATCAGAAGCGGTCCTTTGCATTTCTCGCACTTCCTCCTTCGCATCACGCCATCTTTCCACCTGTGACTTTACTACATACATGGCAGTAGCGCCGGGCTGCATCGCAGTCTCCCGTGCTACCCGGTCTGCTAACGCATTCCCTTCTCCAACTTTATCAACTACTTTCCTATGGGCACTACACTTAACAATGGCAATTTTCTTCGGGTATGTCAATGCGGTTAAGAGATTATGAACTAACTCTCCATGCATTATCTGTACTCCATGTGACGTTAAAAACCCTCTCTCCTTCCAGAGTAGGCCGAAATCGTGCGCTACTCCGAAGGCATAGCGGCTATCTGTGTAAACATTCACACACAATCCTGTACTGAGCTCACATGCTCGTGTTAAGGCTATCAGTTCCGCTGCTTGAGCTGATTTCTGTGGTATGCGTGCTGTCTCCACTATCGTGTGTAATGTGGTAATTGCATACGCTGCTGAAGTCGTACCATCTGGTAGCTTCAGGCATGATCCGTCTACCCACAACTCTCCATCTACCTCTGAGAAGGGCGTATCCTGGAGATCAATACGACCCTTTGTTTGTTCCTCAGTCACAAGAATACAATCATGCGCTTTCTGCGCCTCAGGCTGGGTCTCGGGGTATGGCAACAATGTGGCCGGGTTTAATGTCACGCACCTCTTTAACGTAATATGAGGAGCCAAAAGCGTCAGCTCATATCCCGTTAAACGGGCACTGGTCAAATGCTGCGTCTTTGTTTGATTAAGCAGGGCATCCACAGCATGGGGAACTAACACCAACAATTTATGGGACAACACAATTCCTTCACTTTGGCGTATTGACACAGCTGTCGCCGCTACCGAGCGAAAACACCCTGGTAATGCTCGGGCGACAGGATCAAGCACAGCCGAAAAGTATGCACAAGGGCGCTGCTTGTCGCCGTGCATCTGTACTAAGACTGACAATGCACATCCATCTTTCTCATGCACATACAACGAAAAGGGTTTTGTATAATCAGGGGTCCCTAACACTGGTGCTGAACAAAGGGCCTGTCGCAGTTGCTGAAAAGCAGCATCACACTCATCTGACCAAGGGATTGGGATAGGCGTGTCTTTTGTCAAAAGAGCTAGTAATGGCTTAGCTATGTGTGAAAACCCCAATATCCACTGTCTACAAAAAGAAACAAGGCCCAAAAATGCACGCACATCCTTCTGCGTGGATGGTCTCGGTGTGTCCAAAATTACTTGGATACGATCTGGTGTGAGTGCACGCCCCTCCTTAGACAAAAGGTGACCTAAATAAGTCACCTTTGGTCTACAGAATTGCAATTTCTTCCTAGACACTTTATGATTGTGGGATGCTAAAAAGGAAAGGAGGGATAACGTGCTCTTTTCACACAACTCCAGGGTGTCAGCCGCCAACAAGATGTCGTCGACATATTGAATGAGGGCGACCCCCTCGAGTAAAACAAAGGAATCCAATTGCCGTTTCAAAGCCTGACTGTAAATACTAGGGCTTTCTGTATAGCCTTAGGGAATTCTACAAAAACGATAAGATCTATTGTTTAATGTGAACCCAAAAAGAAATCGGCTATCAGGGTGAATGGGAATGGAAAAGAAGGCATTCTTCAAATCAATCACTGAAAACATGGTCGCCGTAGGCGGGACCAAGGTAAGCAACGTTGTGATATCGGAAACCACCGGGTACTGAGGTATCACGATCTTGTTTACCTCCCTCAAATCAATTATGAACCGATAGACCTTTGCATCCGTGTCCTTTTTCAAAATTGGGAGAATCGGACTGTTACAGATATTATAGGGAACTTCTTCCACTACCCCTACTGCGATCAAATCTTGCACAATCTGTATGAGAGCTTCCTCGCCCTCCTGGGAAATACGATACTGCGGGAGGCGTGGTAACACCGCCCCCTCCTGGACACTAATGTGGACCGGAGGAATCACCATTTGTCCCACATCTGTGTCCGAAGTCGCCCATAAAGCTCGGGGGAGGGTAGCCAACAACGCATCCTCTGATATCGTACACATCCGCCCAGACCGGGGGTAGTTGTCATTTAAGATCACCCTCACACCCTCAGGGGAGCAGCGGATTGTAGCCCTAAAGTACTTTAACATATCAAGGCCCATAATGTTATCCGGTGTATACGGAGCAAGCAGAAACGGACAGGGCGCAGAAAAACAATCAACTTTAAATGCAAGGGGCTGTGAAAGAGGGCTTCGGGAGAGTGTACCGTCAAACCCTACCGATGTAACTATTGAGCCGGATGGGGGAGCCCCCGGAACCAAGTACCTAGACAATGCACTACGTGTCGCTCCTGTATCCACTAGGAACTGATCAGTAGAACCTAAAACCTCAGCCGATACATAAGGACCCGTCTGATCGACCGGCACCTCAACTGATTCGGACCCCCATCCAACGCATTCCTATGCATGCTGAGAATCATGATATCCCGATTGATCGATGTCCGATACATGATACTGGTGCTGGCGATCAAAAACATTTGAGCCATCTCGGTGCCGCCCGGCAGTATCGAAACGGACATTATCGTTAGAATTCCCTCTAAAGTTCGAGAAGCCCCCTCTACCTCTCGGGCCACCCGGAGTGTGCCCCTGACGCGAAGCACGCAACGCTGGGCAATCCCTGGCCCAATGGCCCAACTGCTTGCAGTACGCACACTGGTTCCTATTCAAATCAGATCGGCCCGAAGGGGGACCATAAGATCCGCCCCTTCCTCTATTATTATTACCCCGTCGAGGCGGGCCATATACTTGTGCTAACATCACCTTGGTTTTGAGATCTTTCGATTTCTTCTCCTCCTGGCCCTTCGCCTCGTGCTCCTGACGCTCATAATACTGAGCGATAGTCAGAAGGGCCGTCGGTGTCGCGGAGGACCAAGAACTTTCACTCGCTTTTAACCGGGCCGCAACTGCCGGTAGCAGATTAGCCACATATTTGTCCGCGAAAAGGTGGCGGCCCGTGTCGTCAGTAAGCGACTGGCCACTAAAATCATGAAACGTCTCCTCAAAGCGCGTAAAGAAGTCCGCAACTGACTCGTCAACTTTCTGTTTACATGCAGCTAACATATTCCAGTCAATCTTTTTAGGGGGGATAATCGTCTTCAACTTAGTCACAATAGCAGCGGGGAGATCTAAAATATTCTGGGGTGGTTTCTGTGCAGGCTTCCGTTCCCTATCCTCATCCTCAAGGTCAGACCACCGGGCCTTAAAGGCAACCGCATCATCTACCTTTCGGACAGAGCGCCACGTATCCGGCGGTAGGATAAGGCCAAAGAACAGGTCTATATCCGCTAAAGTCATAATGCAAGAATTCAAGGCCCCCTCGACTTCTTCATAGAAGGCCGCTGGATTCTTGCGGGGGTCAGGCAACGCATTCTTTAGTGCCATAACATCGGCCCTATGCCATGGAGTGTAAACCCAATTATATACAAAATATCCCCTTGCATCGGCGGAGTTAATATCCGAGCTAGTCCCTGCTCCCTTAGGAGGAACATACAAAGGCGCCGCCTCTCGCATTGGTTTAGCATGCACTATGTCATCCTTATCTGACTGGGAGGCGGATGGGTGGCCCCCTGCTGCAGACGAATCCGACTGCTTCTCCTCCTCCGTTTGTGGACGTGCTTTCTCTCTAAGGGCCAGCACCTCGTCCCGCAAAGCGAACAGCCGCCGAGCCGCCTCAGGAGCCTTAGGGGGAGAAAAAACACCATTACGTAATGCTCCGGCATCCGAAGACACTTCGTCAGGCTCAAGGACACTAGAATATTTTCGGAAAGCAGCAATTACTTCATCCGCGAAATGAGACAGAAAATACACCCTCTCTCTATCTTGCCACGACCCCCAAGTATGGAACAACTCCTCCTTAGACATCTTGCCCTTAAGTGCACGGAGGGAAAGTTTCCGAAGCTCAGCCATATGCTCGGCCGATAACATGGACCGTGTGTCGACCTTACCCGGAGCCGGGCCAGAATCTTGCGGCCGCGGAGCAGATGCGCCAACATAAGGGGGCGGAGAGCGATCTAGCAAATAAAAATCATCATCAGGATTATTAAGGACAGGATAAAGTGGCTGACGAACAACATATTGACCCGAAACCTGTAGCCTACGCTCTTTCTCTTGTCTGTCCGTTTGCTCTTTGTCCTCCCGACGCTTCGCTTCCTGCGCTCGCACATGATCATTCTTCCGTTGTTCTTTATCAAACAGCGCTTTCTCACGCTTCTCTCGCTCACGCACTTCCTTCACCCATAATCGCACACACTCAAACATATCCTGACGAGCACGCCGCTTACACATACACTGTTCCACATACTCAATCTTACGTATATCAAACGATCCATACAAAGGCCATCGCAACTCAGGATCCTTCCTCGTGTATTTCCTCCATAACGTGCTGTACATTATGGAAGAAAGACCATGCTTCACGTACATATCCCTATTAGGAGTCCCCTCTGGGGGAGCTGGAGCAGATTCCTCGAGGTTCAACCGATTTCCAAAACAGCAGCACCACTTACGGAGTGCGCTAAAAGCAGGCATGCTAGAAATAATGCAAAATATGCAATATTATAAGGAAAAATGGCACTTAATCGTTGCGCCGTTCAAAGTTTACACAGCTCCTGGAGAAATTTCTCCACATTACCTGCCTATATGTGTTGCAACGCATATATTTTCACAAAGACAAATTCAAAATATGACTAGTCATCATCAATCAAACTCAAATAGCCATCCCAGGCTTCAAAAACTCGGAGCAAGTACCGTACAACGGTTCTTACCAATCAAGAGTCCAGGTTCCAACTGCCAAGCTCCACAATCGCCCAAACGGCTCTCACGGCAGGACCGACAGAAGAGGTCTCAGTCGATTACCGGCGCCACCCAGACGGTCAGCTCGGAAGGGAAGGAAGAAAAACCTCGGGATGCCAGGGCTAAGACGCCGCTGGCAGTGATCACGTCCCCGGCCAAACTCCTCACCTTCGTCGCGACCAGTCCTTCGAGCATCCGAGTCGCCGATGAGCCCCACGTGACGGGCGCCAATTGATGAATACAGGCCCCAGCTAGGCCCGCAAAGCACAAGGGTTCGCTCTCCTGTAACGGAATCTATAAGGAAGTTGGCACGGAAACTGCAAAGTACAAAAACAACGTTTATTAACCCTTAAGGGTGGTCCTACAATCCACACAACACTCTTCAGTATTGCATGGAGTAGCACAAAGAACATTCGTACACAGTCCCCTTTTATACACAACAGAGGGGCTCATAAGTGGGTGGATACAACATGAGGCCGAAGAACATTACCATTTATGGTCATTCTCGATACTGAATCAATACATGGGCGGAGCTAACACACTCTTTGAGCCCGCGAAAACACATGGTCAAGCAAAGCTAATTATAACAGATGTGGTCAAGTCTGGGCATGCGCCAGATGGACAAGAGGGAGCTATTTATAAACTGTTGCTAGGCAGATTACAAGAGCAACTAACACAGAGGTCGGACTCTCCTCGTGGTGAACACATGGCAGCATGTCAATACAAAATGGAGTCCGGACTTCGGTCAACATAACGAAGAAAACATGATCTAAAGGGAAAGCATTAATGTTTTCAGTAAATGCTTAATCACATTCTGCCTTAATTTACAACACTACTCTCTCTACTACTCTCTCTACTACTCTCTCTACTACTCCACTACTCACTCTCTACTACTCACTCTCTACTAATCTCTCTACTAATCTCTCTACTAATCTCTCTACTAATCACTCTACTAATCACTCTACTAATCACTCTGCTTCCCACTCTCTGCTACCCACTCTGCTACCCACTCTGCTACCCACGCTCTGCTACCCACTCTCTGCTACCCACTCTCTGCTACTCTCTCTACTACTCTCTCTACTACTCACTCTACTACTCACTCTACTACTCACTCTCTGCTATTCTCTACTACTCACTCTACTACTTTCTCTACCACTTTCTCTAGTACTCTCTCTACTACTCTCTCTACTACTCTCTCTCCTACTCTCTCTACTACTCTCTCTCCTACTCTCTCTCCTACTCTCTCTCCTACTCTCTCTCCTACTCTCTCTCCTACTCTCTCTCCTACTCTCTCCCCTACTCACTCTACTACTCCACTACTCCACTACTCTCTACTACTCACTCTCTACTAATCACTCTACTAATCCCTCTACTAATCCCTCTACTAATCCCTCTACTAATCCCTCTACTAATCCCTCTACTAATCCCTCTACTAATCCCTCTACTAATCCCTCTACTAATCCCTCTACTAATCCCTCTACTAATCACTCTACTAATCACTCTACTAATCACTCTACTAATCTCTCTACTAATCACTCTACTAATCACTCTACTAATCACTCTGCTTCCCACTCTCTGCTACCCACTCTGCTACCCACTCTGCTACCCACGCTCTGCTACCCACTCTCTGCTACTCTCTCTACTACTCTCTCTACTACTCACTCTACTACTCACTCTACTACTCCCTCTCTGCTATTCTCTACTACTCACTCTACTACTTTCTCTACCGCTTTCTCTACTACTCTCTCTACTATACTCTCTACTGCTCACTCTCTACTACTCACTCTACTCTCTCCACTACTCTCTCCACTACTCTCTCCACTACTCTCTCCACTACTCTCTCTACTCCTCTCTCCTACTCTCTCTCCTACTCTCTCTCCTACTCTCTCTCCTACTCTCTCTCCTACTCTCTCTCCACTCTCTCCTACTCTCTCCTACTCTCTCCTACTCTCTCTCCTACTCTCTCCTACTCTCTCTCCTACTCTCTCTACTCTCTCCTACTCACTCTCTCCTACTCACTCTCTCCTACTCACTCTCTCCTACTCACTCTCTACTAATCACTCTCTACTAATCACTCTACTAATCACTCTACTAATCACTCTACTAATCACTCTACTAATCACCCTCTGCTACTCAATCTCTGCTACTCTCTATGCTACTCTCTATGCTACTCTCTATGCTACTCTCTATGCTACTCTCTCTACTACTCTCTACTACTCACTCTCTACTACTCTCTACTCTCTCTACTACTCTCTGTACTACTCTCTCTCCTACTCTCTCTACTCTCTCATACTCTCTCTACTACTCCACTACTCTCTACTACTCACTCTCTACTAATCACTCTACTAATCACTCTACTAATCACTCAACTAATCAACTAATCACTCTACTAATCACTCTACTAACTCTCTACTCACTCTCTACCCCGCACTCTCTACTACTACTCACTCTCTACTACTCTCTCTACTACTCTCTACTACTCCCTCTCTGCTACTCACTCTACTACTCCACTACTCTCTACTAATCACTCTCTACTAATCACTCTCTCCTACTCACTCTCTCCTACTCACTCTCTCCTACTCACTCTCTCCTACTCACTCTCTCCTACTCACTCTCTCTACTACTCTCTCTACTACTCTCTCTACTACTCTCTCTACTACTCTCTCTACTACTCTCTACTACTCTCTACTACTCTCTACTACTCTCTACTACTCTCTACTACTACTCTCTCTACTACTCGCTTCACTACTCACTCTCTGCTACCCACTCTCTGCTACCCATTCTCTGCTACCCACTCTGCTACCCACTCTCTGCTACCCACTCTCTGCTACCCACTCTCTGCTACTCTCTCTACTACTCTCTCTACTACTCTCTCTACTACTCACTCTCTGCTATTCTCTACTACTTTCTCTTCCGCTTTCTCTACTACTCTCTCTACTACTCACTCTCTACTACTCACTCTACTCTCTCCACTACTCCCTCCACTACTCTCTCTACTACTCTCTCTACTCCTCTCTCCTAATCTCTCTCCTACTCTCTCTACTCTCTCTACTCTCTCCTACTCACTCTACTACTCCACTACTCCACTACTCTCTCCTACTCACTCTACTACTCCACTACTCCACTACTCTCTACTACTCACTCTCTACTAATCACTCTACTAATCACTCTACTAATCACTCTACTAATCACTCTACTAATCACTCTACTAATCACTCTACTAATCACTCTACTAATCACTCTACTAATCACTCTACTAATCACTCTACTAATCACTCTATTAATCAATCTCTGCTACTCTCTCTGCTACTCTCTCTGCTACTCTCTCTGCTACTCTCTCTGCTACTCTCTCTGCTACTCTCTCTACTACTCTCTCTACTACTCTCTCTACTCACTCTCTACTACTCACTCTCTACTACTCACTCTCTACTACTCACTCTCTACTACTCTCTACTCTCTCTACTACTCACACTCTACTATTCTCTCTTCTCTCCTACTCACTCTCTCCTACTCACTCTCTCCTACTCACTCTCTCCTACTCACTCTCTCTCCTACTCTCTCTCCTACTCTCTCTCCTATTCTCTCTTACTCTCTCTGCTACTCTCTCTCTACTACTCTCTCTCTCTACTACCCTCTCTCTACTACTCTCTCTCTACTCTCTCTACTACTCTCTCTACTATTCTCTCTACTACTCCACTACTCTCTCCTACTCACTCTACTACTCCACTACTCTCTACTAATCACTCTACTAATCACTCTACTAATCACTCTACTAATCACCCTCTGCTACTCAATCTCTGCTACTCAATCTGCTACTCTCTCTACTACTCTCTCTACTACTCTCTCTACTACTCTCTCCTACTCACTCTCTCCTACTCACTCTCTCCTACTCACTCTCTCCTACTCACTCTCTCTACTACTCTCTACTACTCTCTCTACTACTCTCTACTACTCTCTCTACTACTCTCTCTACTACTCTCTCTACTACTCTCTCTGCTACTCACTCTCTGCTACTCACTCTCTGCTACTCACTCTACTCTCTCCGCTACTCTCTCCCTGCTACTCTCTCCCTGCTACTCTCTCCCTGCTACTCTCTCCCTGCTACTCTCTCTCTGCTACTCACTCTCTGCTACTCACTCTACTACTCACTCTCTGCTACTCTCTCTGCTACTCTCTCTCTGCTATTCTCTCTCTGCTACTCTCTCTCTGCTACTCACTCTCTGCTACTCACTCTCTACTACCTCTACTACTCTCTCTACTACTCTCTCTACTACCTCTACTACTCTCTCTACTACTCTCTCTACTACTCTCTCTACTACTCTCTCTACTACTCTCTCTACTAATCACTCTACTAATCACTCTACTAATCACTCTACTAATCACTCTACGCTACTCACTCTCTGCTACTCACTCTCTGCTACTCTCTCTGCTACTCTCTCTGCTACTCTCTCTGCTACTCTCTCTGCTACTCTCTCTGCTACTCTCTCTGCTACTCTCTCCGCTACTCTCTCCGCTACTCACTCTCTGCTACTCACTCTCTACTACTCACTCTCTGCTACTCACTCTCTGCTACTCACTCTCTGCTACTCACTCTCTGCTACTCACTCTTTACTACTCTGCTACTCACTCTACTACTCACTCTCTGCTACTCTCTCTCTGCTACTCTGCTACTCTCTCTCTGCTACTCTCTCTCTGCTACTCTCTCTCTCTGCTACTCTCTCTCTGCTACTCTCTCTCTACTACTCACTCTCTACTACTCACTCTCTACTACTCTCTACTACTCTCTCTACTACTCTCTCTACTAATCACTCTGCTACTCAATCTCTGCTACTCAATCTCTGCTACTCAATCTCTGCTACTCTGCTACTCACTCTGCTACTCACTCTACTACTCTCTCTGCTACTCTCTCTACTACTCTCTCTACTACTCTCTCTACTACTCTCTCTACTACTCTCTCTACTACTCTCTCTACTATTCACTCTACTAAATCTCTACTCACTCTCTACCCCTCACTCTCTACTACTACTCACTCTCTACTACTCTCTCTACTACTCTCTACCACTCTCTACTACTCGCTCTACTACTCCACTACTCTCTACTAATCACTCTCTACTAATCACTCTCTACTAATCACTCTCTACTAATCACTCTCTACTAATCACTCTCTGCTGCTCCATCTCTGCTACTCCATCTCTGCTACTCCATCTCTGCTACTCCATCTCTGCTACTCTTTCTACTACTCTTTCTACTACTCTTTCTACTACTCTCTCTACTACTCTCTCTCTACTACTCTCTACTACTCACTCTACTACTCTCTACTATTCACTCTACTACTCCACTACTCTCTGCTACCCACTCTCTGCTACCCACTCTCTGCTACCCACTCTCTGCTACCCACTCTCTGCTACCCACTCTCTGCTACCCACTCTCTGCTACCCACTCTCTGCTACCCACTCTGCTACCCACTCTCTGCTACCCACTCTGCTACCCACTCTGCTACTCACTCTCTGCTACTCACTCTCTGCTACTCACTCTCTGCTACTCACTCTCTACTACTCACTCTCTACTACTCTCTCTACTACTCTCTCTACTACTCTCTCTACTACTCACTCTACTACTCTCTCTACTACTCACTCTACTACTCTCTCTACTACTCTCTCTACTACTCACTCTGCTACTCACTCTCTGCTACTCACTCTCTGCTACTCACTCTACTACTCACTCTCGACTACTCACTCTCTCCTCACTCTCTCTACTACTCTCTCTACTACTCTCTCTACTACTCACTCTACTACTCTCTCTACTACTCACTCTACTAATCACTCTGCTACTCAATCTCTGCTACTCTCTCTACTACTCTACTACTCTCTCTACTACTCTCTCTACTACTCTACTACTCTCTACTACTCACTCTCTCCTCCTCACTCTCTCCTCACTCTCTCTACTACTCTCTCTACTACTCTCTCTACTACTCCCTCTCTGCTATTCTCTACTACTCACTCTACTACTTTCTCTACCGCTTTCTCTACTACTCTCTCTACTATACTCTCTACTGCTCACTCTCTACTACTCACTCTACTCTCTCCACTACTCTCTCCACTACTCTCTCCACTACTCTCTCCACTACTCTCTCCACTACTCTCTCTACTACTCTCTCTACTCCTCTCTCCTACTCTCTCTCCTACTCTCTCTCCTACTCTCTCTCCTACTCTCTCTCCTACTCTCTCTCCTACTCTCTCTCCACTCTCTCCTACTCTCTCCTACTCTCTCCTACTCTCTCTCCTACTCTCTCCTACTCTCTCTCCTACTCTCTCTACTCTCTCCTACTCACTCTCTCCTACTCACTCTCTCCTACTCACTCTCTCCTACTCACTCTCTCCTACTCACTCTCTACTAATCACTCTACTAATCACTCTACTAATCACTCTACTAATCACTCTACTAATCACTCTACTAATCACCCTCTGCTACTCAATCTCTGCTACTCTCTATGCTACTCTCTATGCTACTCTCTATGCTACTCTCTCTACTACTCTCTACTACTCACTCTCTACTACTCTCTACTCTCTCTACTACTCTCTGTACTACTCTCTCTCCTACTCTCTCTACTCTCTCATACTCTCTCTACTACTCCACTACTCTCTACTACTCACTCTCTACTAATCACTCTACTAATCACTCTACTAATCACTCAACTAATCAACTAATCACTCTACTAATCACTCTACTAACTCTCTACTCACTCTCTACCCCGCACTCTCTACTACTACTCACTCTCTACTACTCTCTCTACTACTCTCTACTACTCCCTCTCTGCTACTCACTCTACTACTCCACTACTCTCTACTAATCACTCTCTACTAATCACTCTCTCCTACTCACTCTCTCCTACTCACTCTCTCCTACTCACTCTCTCCTACTCACTCTCTCCTACTCACTCTCTCTACTACTCTCTCTACTACTCTCTCTACTACTCTCTCTACTACTCTCTCTACTACTCTCTACTACTCTCTACTACTCTCTACTACTCTCTACTACTCTCTACTACTACTCTCTCTACTACTCGCTTCACTACTCACTCTCTGCTACCCACTCTCTGCTACCCATTCTCTGCTACCCACTCTGCTACCCACTCTCTGCTACCCACTCTCTGCTACCCACTCTCTGCTACCCACTCTCTGCTACTCTCTCTACTACTCTCTCTACTACTCTCTCTACTACTCTCTCTACTACTCACTCTCTGCTATTCTCTACTACTTTCTCTACCGCTTTCTCTACTACTCTCTCTACTACTCACTCTCTACTACTCACTCTACTCTCTCCACTACTCCCTCCACTACTCTCTCTACTACTCTCTCTACTCCTCTCTCCTAATCTCTCTCCTACTCTCTCCTACTCTCTCTACTCTCTCCTACTCACTCTACTACTCCACTACTCCACTACTCTCTCCTACTCACTCTACTACTCCACTACTCCACTACTCTCTACTACTCACTCTCTACTAATCACTCTACTAATCACTCTACTAATCACTCTACTAATCACTCTACTAATCACTCTACTAATCACTCTACTAATCACTCTACTAATCACTCTACTAATCAATCTCTGCTACTCTCTCTGCTACTCTCTCTGCTACTCTCTCTGCTACTCTCTCTGCTACTCTCTCTGCTACTCTCTCTACTACTCTCTCTACTCACTCTCTACTACTCACTCTCTACTACTCACTCTCTACTACTCTCTACTCTCTCTACTACTCACACTCTACTATTCTCTCTTCTCTCCTACTCACTCTCTCCTACTCACTCTCTCCTACTCACTCTCTCCTACTCACTCTCTCCTACTCACTCTCTCTCCTACTCTCTCTCCTATTCTCTCTTACTCTCTCTGCTACTCTCTCTCTACTACTCTCTCTCTCTACTACCCTCTCTCTACTACTCTCTCTCTACTCTCTCTACTACTCTCTCTACTATTCTCTCTACTACTCCACTACTCTCTCCTACTCACTCTACTACTCCACTACTCTCTACTAATCACTCTACTAATCACTCTACTAATCACTCTACTAATCACCCTCTGCTACTCAATCTCTGCTACTCAATCTGCTACTCTCTCTACTACTCTCTCTACTACTCTCTCTACTACTCTCTCCTACTCACTCTCTCCTACTCACTCTCTCCTACTCACTCTCTCTACTACTCTCTACTACTCTCTCTACTACTCTCTACTACTACTCTCTCTACTACTCTCTCTACTACTCTCTCTACTACTCTCTCTACTACTCTCTCTGCTACTCACTCTCTGCTACTCACTCTCTGCTACTCACTCTACTCTCTCTGCTACTCTCTCCCTGCTACTCTCTCCCTGCTACTCTCTCCCTGCTACTCTCTCCCTGCTACTCTCTCTCTGCTACTCACTCTCTGCTACTCTCTCTGCTACTCTCTCTGCTACTCTCTCTCTGCTATTCTCTCTCTGCTACTCTCTCTCTGCTACTCACTCTCTGCTACTCACTCTCTACTACCTCTACTACTCTCTCTACTACTCTCTCTACTACCTCTACTACTCTCTCTACTACTCTCTCTACTACTCTCTCTACTACTCTCTCTACTACTCTCTCTACTACTCTCTCTACTAATCACTCTACTAATCACTCTACTAATCACTCTACTAATCACTCTACGCTACTCACTCTCTGCTACTCACTCTCTGCTACTCTCTCTGCTACTCTCTCTGCTACTCTCTCTGCTACTCTCTCTGCTACTCTCTCTGCTACTCTCTCCGCTACTCTCTCCGCTACTCACTCTCTGCTACTCACTCTCTGCTACTCACTCTCTGCTACTCACTCTCTGCTACTCACTCTCTGCTACTCACTCTCTGCTACTCACTCTTTACTACTCTGCTACTCACTCTACTACTCACTCTCTGCTACTCTCTCTCTGCTACTCTGCTACTCTCTCTCTGCTACTCTCTCTCTGCTACTCTCTCTCTGCTACTCTCTCTCTGCTACTCTCTCTCTACTACTCACTCTCTACTACTCACTCTCTACTACTCTCTACTACTCTCTCTACTACTCTCTCTACTAATCACTCTGCTACTCAATCTCTGCTACTCAATCTCTGCTACTCAATCTCTGCTACTCTGCTACTCACTCTGCTACTCACTCTACTACTCTCTCTGCTACTCTCTCTACTACTCTCTCTACTACTCTCTCTACTACTCTCTCTACTACTCTCTCTACTACTCTCTCTACTATTCACTCTACTAAATCTCTACTCACTCTCTACCCCTCACTCTCTACTACTACTCACTCTCTACTACTCTCTCTACTACTCTCTACCACTCTCTACTACTCGCTCTACTACTCCACTACTCTCTACTAATCACTCTCTACTAATCACTCTCTACTAATCACTCTCTACTAATCACTCTCTACTAATCACTCTCTGCTGCTCCATCTCTGCTACTCCATCTCTGCTACTCCATCTCTGCTACTCCATCTCTGCTACTCTTTCTACTACTCTTTCTACTACTCTTTCTACTACTCTCTCTACTACTCTCTCTCTACTACTCTCTACTACTCACTCTACTACTCTCTACTATTCACTCTACTACTCCACTACTCTCTGCTACCCACTCTCTGCTACCCACTCTCTGCTACCCACTCTCTGCTACCCACTCTCTGCTACCCACTCTCTGCTACCCACTCTCTGCTACCCACTCTGCTACCCACTCTCTGCTACCCACTCTCTGCTACCCACTCTCTGCTACCCACTCTGCTACTCACTCTCTGCTACTCACTCTCTGCTACTCACTCTCTGCTACTCACTCTCTACTACTCACTCTCTACTACTCTCTCTACTACTCTCTCTACTACTCTCTATACTACTCACTCTACTACTCTCTCTACTACTCACTCTACTACTCACTCTACTACTCACTCTACTACTCTCTCTACTACTCTCTCTACTACTCACTCTGCTACTCACTCTCTGCTACTCACTCTCTGCTACTCACTCTACTACTCACTCTCGACTACTCACTCTCTCCTCACTCTCTCTACTACTCTCTCTACTACTCTCTCTACTACTCACTCTGCTACTCTCTCTACTACTCACTCTACTAATCACTCTGCTACTCAATCTCTGCTACTCTCTCTACTACTCTACTACTCTATCTACTACTCTCTCTACTACTCTACTACTCTCTACTACTCACTCTCTCCTCCTCACTCTCTCCTCACTCTCTCTACTACTCTCTCTACTACTCTCTCTACTACTTTCTCTACTACTCTCTCTACTACTCTCTCTCCTACTCTCTCTCCTCCTCACTCTCTACTACTCACTCTCTGCTACTCACTCTCTGCTACTCACTCTCTGCTACTCACTCTCTGCTCTCTCCCTGCTACTCTCTCCCTGCTACTCACTCCCTGCTACTCACTCCCTGCTACTCACTCCCTGCTACTCACTCTCTGCTACTCACTCTCTGCTACTCACTCTCTGCTACTCACTCTCTGCTACTCACTCTCTGCTACTCTCTCTGCTACTCTCTCTGCTACTCTCTCTGCTACTCACGCTCTACTACTCACTCTCTACTCTCTCTACTACTCTCTCTACTCCTCTCTCCTACTCACTCTCTCCTACTCTCTCCTACTCACTCTCTCCTACTCACTCTCTCCTACTCACTCTCTCCTACTCACTCTCTCCTACTATTCTCTCTACTACTCTCTCTACTACTCCACTACTCACTCTCTACTACTCACTCTCTACTAATCACTCTACTAATCACTCTACTAATCACTCTACTAATCACTCTACTAATCACTCTACTAATCACTCTACTAATCACTCTACTAATCACTCTACTAATCACTCTACTAATCACTCTACTAATCACTCTACTAACCACTCTACTAATCACTCTACTAATCACTCTACTAACCACTCTACTAATCACTCTCTGCTACTCAATCTCTGCTACTCAATCTCTGCTACTCAATCTCTGCTACTCAATCTCTGCTACTCAATCTCTGCTACTCAATCTCAGCTACTCAATCTCTGCTACTCAATCTCTGCTACTCAATCTCTGCTACTCAATCTCTACTACTCAATCTCTACTACTCACTCTCTACTCTCTGCTACGCACTCTCTGCTGCGCACTCTCTGCTGCGCACTCTCTGCTACTCTCTCTGCTACTCTCTCTACTACTCTCTCTACTACTCTCTCTACTACTCTCTCTACTACTCTCTACTACTCCCTCTCTGCTACTCACTCTACTACTCCACTACTCTCTACTAATTACTCTCTACTAATTACTCTCTACTAATCACTCTCTACTAATCACTCTCTGCTACTCCATCTCTGCTACTCTTTCTACTACTCTTTCTACTACTCTCACTCTACTACTCTCTACTCACTCTCTCCTACTCACTCTCTCCTACTCACTCTCTCCTACTCACTCTCTCCTACTCACTCTCTCCTACTCACTCTCTCCTACTCACTCTCTCTACTACTCTCTCTACTACTCTCTCTACTACTCTCTCTACTACTCTCTCTACTACTCACTCTACTAATCACTCTGCTACCCACTCTCTGCTACCCACTCTCTGCTACCCACTCTCTGCTACCCACTCTCTGCTACCCACTCTCTGCTACCCACTCTCTGCTACCCACTCTCTGCTACTCACTCTACTACTCACTCTCTGCTATTCTCTACTACTCACTCTACTACTTTCTCTACCGCTTTCTCTACTACTCTCTCTACTATACTCTCTACTACTCACTCTCTACTACTCACTCTACTCTCTCCACTGCTCTCTCCACTACTCTCTCCACTACTCTCTACTACTCTCTCTACTACTCTCTCTACTACTCTCTCTACTCCTCTCTCTACTCCTCTCTCTACTCCTCTCTCCTACTCTCTCTCCTACTCTCTCTCCTACTCTCTCTCCTACTCTCTCTCCTACTCTCTCTACTCACTCTACTACTCACTCTCTGCTACTCACTCTCTGCTACTCACTCTCTGCTACTCACTCTCTACTCTCCCTGCTACTCTCTCCCTGCTACTCTCTCCCTGCTACTCTCTCCCTGCTACTCTCTCCCTGCTACTCTCTCCCTGCTACTCTCTCCCTGCTACTCTCTCTCTGCTACTCACTCTCTGCTACTCACTCTACTACTCACTCTCTGCTACTCTCTCTGCTACTCTCTGCTACTCTCTCTCTGCTACTCTCTCTCTGCTACTCTCTCTCTGCTACTCACTCTTCTACACTCTCTACTACTCTCTCTACTACTCTCTCTACTACTCTCTCTACTAATCACTCTACTAATCACTCTACTAATCACTCTACTAATCACTCTACTAATCACTCTCTACTAATCACTCTCTGCTACTCACTCTCTGCTACTCACTCTCTGCTACTCACTCTCTGCTACTCACTCTCTGCTACTCACTCTCTGCTACTCACTCTCTGCTACTCTGATACTCACTCTGCTACTCTCTCTCTGCTACTCTGCTACTCTCTCTCTGCTACTCTCTCTCTGCTACTCTCTCTCTGCTACTCTCTCTGCTACTCTCTCTCTACTACTCTGCTACTCACTCTGCTACTCACTCTACTACTCACTCTACTACTCACTCTACTACTCACTCTACTACTCACTCTACTACTC
This sequence comes from Triturus cristatus, assembly GCF_964204655.1. NCBI lineage: Eukaryota > Metazoa > Chordata > Amphibia > Caudata > Salamandridae > Triturus > Triturus cristatus. The sequence continues at coordinate 390,782,055 of NC_140579.1, read as the reverse complement.
TCTCTACTACTCTCTCTACTACTTTCTCTACTACTCTCTCTACTACTCTCTCTCCTACTCTCTCTCCTCCTCACTCTCTGCTACTCACTCTCTGCTACTCACTCTCTGCTACTCACTCTCTGCTACTCACTCTCTGCTCTCTCCCTGCTACTCTCTCCCTGCTACTCACTCCCTGCTACTTACTCTCTGCTACTCACTCTCTGCTACTCACTCTCTGCTACTCACTCTCTGCTACTCTGTCTGCTACTCTCTCTGCTACTCTCTCTGCTACTCACGCTCTACTACTCACTCTCTACTCTCTCTACTACTCTCTTTACTCCTCTCTCCTACTCACTCTCTCCTACTCTCTCCTACTCACTCTCTCCTACTCTCTCCTACTCACTCTCTCCTACTCACTCTCTCCTACTCACTCTCTCCTACTCACTCTCTCCTACTCACTCTCTCCTACTCACTCTCTCCTACTCCTCTCTCTACTATTCTCTCTACTACTCTCTCTACTACTCCACTACTCACTCTCTACTACTCACTCTCTACTAATCACTCTACTAATCACTCTACTAATCACTCTACTAATCACTCTACTAATCACTCTACTAATCACTCTACTAATCACTCTACTAATCACTCTACTAATCACTCTCTGCTACTCAATCTCTGCTACTCAATCTCTGCTACTCAATCTCTGCTACTCAATCTCTGCTACTCAATCTCTGCTACTGAATCTCTACTACTCACTCTCTACTCTCTGCTACGCACTCTCTGCTGCGCACTCACTGCTGCGCACTCTCTGCTACTCTCTCTACTACTCTCTCTACTACTCTCTCTACTACTCTCTCTACTACTCTCTACTACTCCCTCTCTGCTACTCACTCTACTACTCCACTACTCTCTACTAATTACTCTCTACTAATCACTCTCTACTAATCACTCTCTGCTACTCCATCTCTGCTACTCTTTCTACTACTCTTTCTACTACTCTCACTCTACTACTCTCTACTCACTCTCTCCTACTCACTCTCTCCTACTCACTCTCTCCTACTCACTCTCTCCTACTCACTCTCTCTACTACTCTCTCTACTACTCTCTCTACTACTCTCTCTACTACTCACTCTACTACTCACTCTACTAATCACTCTGCTACCCACTCTCTGCTACCCACTCTCTGCTACCCACTCTCTGCTACCCACTCTCTGCTACCCACTCTCTGCTACCCACTCTCTGCTACCCTCTCTACTACTCACTCTACTACTCACCCTCTGCTATTCTCTACTACTCACTCTACTACTTTCTCTACCGCTTTCTCTACTACTCTCTCTACTATACTCTCTACTACTCACTCTCTACTACTCACTCCACTCTCTCCACTACTCTCTCCACTACTCTCTCCACTACTCTCTACTACTCTCTCTACTACTCTCTCTACTACTCTCTCTTCTCCTCTCTCTACTCCTCTCTCTACTCCTCTCTCCTACTCTCTCTCCTACTCTCTCTCCTAGTCTCTCTCCTACTCTCTCTCCTACTCTCTCTCCTACTCTCTCTACTCACTCTACTACTCACTCTCTGCTACTCACTCTCTGCTACTCACTCTCTGCTACTCACTCTCTACTCTCCCTGCTACTCTCTCCCTGCTACTCTCTCCCTGCTACTCTCTCCCTGCTACTCTCTCCCTGCTACTCTCTCCCTGCTACTCTCTCCCTGCTACTCTCTCCCTGCTACTCACTCTCTGCTACTCACTCTACTACTCACTCTCTGCTACTCTCTCTGCTACTCTCTGCTACTCTCTCTCTGCTACTCTCTCTCTGCTACTCACTCTCTACTCTCTCTACTACACTCTCTACTACTCTCTCTACTACTCTCTCTACTACTCTCTCTACTACTCTCTCTACTAATCACTCTACTAATCACTCTACTAATCACTCTACTAATCACTCTACTAATCACTCTACTAATCACTCTACTAATCACTCTCTGCTACTCACTCTCTGCTACTCACTCTCTGCTACTCACTCTCTGCTACTCACTCTCTGCTACTCTGCTACTCACTCTACTACTCACTCTGCTACTCTCTCTCTGCTACTCTGCTACTCTCTCTCTGCTACTCTCTCTCTGCTACTCTCTCTCTGCTACTCTCTCTGCTACTCTCTCTCTACTACTCTGCTACTCACTCTGCTACTCACTCTACTACTCACTCTACTACTCACTCTACTACTCACTCTACTACTCTCTCTACTACTCTCTCTACTACACTCTCTACTACTCACTCTCTACTATTCACTCTACTAACTCTCTACTCACTCTCTACCCCTCACTCTCTACTACTACTCACTCTCTACTACTCTCTCTACTACTCTCTACCACTCTCTACTACTCACTCTACTACTCCACTACTCTCTACTAATCACTCTCTACTAATCACTCTCTACTAATCACTCTCTACTAATCACTCTCTGCTACTCCATCTCTGCTACTCCATCTCTGCTACTCCATCTCTGCTATTCTTTCTACTACTCTTTCTACTACTCTTTCTACTACTCTTTCTACTACTCTTTTTACTACTCTTTTTACTACTCTTTTTACTACTCTTTCTTCTACTCTCTCTACTACTCTCTCTCTACTACTCTCTACTACTCACTCTACTACTCTCTACTATTCACTCTACTACTCCACTACTCTCTGCTACCCACTCCCTGCTACCCACTCTCTGCTACCCACTTTCTGCTGCCCACTCTCTGCTACCCACTCTGCTACCCACTCTCTGCTACCCACTCTCTGCTACCCACTCTCTGCTACCCACTCTCTGCTACCCACTCTCTGCTACCCACTCTCTGCTACCCACTCTGCTACCCACTCTGCTACCCACTCTCTGCTACTCACTCTCTGCTACTCACTCTCTGCTACTCTCTCCGCTACTCTCTCCGCTACTCTCTCCGCTACTCACTCTCCGCTACTCACTCTCTGCTACTCACTCTCTGCTACTCACTCTCTGCTACTCACTCTCTGCTACTCACTCTCTACTACTCTGCTACTCACTCTGCTACCCACTCTCTGCTACTCACTCTCTCCTACTCACTCTCTGCTACTCACTCTCTGCTACTCACTCTCTGCTACTCTCTCCGCTACTCTCTCTCCGCTACTCACTCTCCGCTACTCACTCTCCGCTACTCACTCTCTGCTACTCACTCTCTGCTACTCACTCTCTGCTACTCACTCTCTGCTACTCACTCTCTACTACTCTGCTACTCACTCTACTACTCACTCTCTGCTACTCTCTCTCTGCTACTCTCTCTCTGCTACTCTGCTACTCTCTCTCTGCTACTCTCTCTCTACTACTCTCTCTCTGCTACTCTCTCTCTACTACTCACTCTCTACTACTCTCTCTCTACTACTCTCTCTACTACTCTCTCTACTAATCACTCTACTAATCACTCTGCTACTCAATCTCTGCTACTCACTCTCTACCCCTCACTCTCTACTATTACTCACTCTCTACTACTCTCTCTACTACTCCACTACTCTCTACTAATCACTCTCTACTAATCACTCTCTACTAATCACTCTCTGCTACTCCATCTCTGCTACTCCTACTCCATCTCTGCTACTCCATCTCTGCTACTCCATCTCTGCTACTCCATCTCTGCTACTCTTTCTACTACTCTCTCTACTACTCTTTCTACTACTCTTTCTACTACTCTTTTTACTACTCTTTTTACTACTCTTTTTACTACTCTTTCTACTACTCTCTCTACTACTCTCTCTCTACTACTCTCTACTACTCACTCTACTACTCTCTACTATTCACTCTACTACTCCACTACTCTCTGCTACCCATTCTCTGCTACCCATTCTCTGCTACCCACTCTCTGCCACCCACTCTCTGCTACCCACTCTCTGCTACCCACTCTCTGCTACCCACTCTCTGCTACCCACTCTGCTACCCACTCTCTGCTACCCACTCTCTGCTACCCACTCTCTGCTACCCACTCTCTGCTACCCATTCTGCTACCCATTCTCTGCTACTCACTCTCTGCTACTCACTCTCTGCTACTCACTCTCTGCTACTCACTCTCTGCTACTCTCTCTCTACTACTCACTCTACTACTCACTCTACTACTCACTCTACTACTCTCTCTACTACTCTCTCTACTACTCTCTCTACTACTCACTCTACTACTCACTCTACTAATCACTCTGCTACTCAATCTCTGCTACTCAATCTCCGCTACTCAATCTCTGCTACTCAATCTCTGCTACTCAATCTCTGCTACTCTACTACTCTCTCTACTACTCTCTCTACTACTCTCTACTACTCTCTACTACTCACTCTCTACTACTCACTCTCTCCTCACTCTCTCTACTACTCTCTCTACTACTCTCTCTACTACTCTCTCTACTACTCGCTCTACTACTCGCTCTACTACTCTCTCTACTACTCACTCTCTGCTACTCACTCTCTGCTACTCACTCTCTGCTACTCACTCTCTGCTACTCACTCTCTGCTACTCACTCTCTACTACTCACTCTCTGCTCTCTCCCTGCTACTCTCTCCCTGCTACTCTCTCCCTGCTACTCACTCTCTGCTACTCACTCTCTGCTACTCACTCTCTGCTACTCACTCTCTGCTACTCACTCTCTGCTACTCTCTCTCTGCTACTCTCTCTGCTACTCTCTCTGCTACTCTCTCTGCTACTCACTCTCTACTACTCACTCTCTACTCTCTCTACTACTCTCTCTACTCCTCTCTCCTACTCACTCTCTCCTACTCTCTCCTACTCTCTCCTACTCACTCTCTCCTACTCACTCTCTCCTACTCACTCTCTCCTATCACTCTCTCCTACTCACTCTCTCCTATCACTCTCTCCTACTCACTCTCTCCTACTCACTCTCTCCTACTCCTCTCTCTACTACTCTCTCTACTACTCCACTACTCCACTACTCACTCTCTACTACTCACTCTCTACTAATCACTCTACTAATCACTCTACTAATCACTCTACTAATCACTCTACTAATCACTCTACTAATCACTCTACTAATCACTCTGCTACTCAATCTCTGCTACTCCCTCTCTGCTACTCCCTCTCTACTACTCTCTCTCTGCTACTCTCTCTCTGCTACTCTCTCTCTGCTACTCTCTCTCTGCTACTCTCTCTCTACTACTCACTCTCTACTCTCTGCTACACACTCTCTGCTACGCACTCTCTGCTGCGCACTCTCTGCTACGCACTCTCTACTACTCTCTCTACTACTCTCTCTACTACTCTCTCTACTACTCTCTCTACTACTCTCTCTGCTACTCACTCTCTACTACTCCCTCTCTGCTACTCACTCTACTACTCCACTACTCTCTACTAATTACTCTCTACTAATAACTCTCTACTAATAACTCTCTGCTACTCTTTCTGCTACTCTTTCTGCTACTCTTTCTACTACTCTTTCTACTACTCACTCTCTACTCTCTCTACTACTCTCTCTACTACTCTCACTCTACTACTCTCTCTACTACTCACTCTACTACTCACTCTACTACTCACTCTACTACTCACTCTACTACTCTCTCTACTAATCTCTCTGCTACCCACTCTCTGCTACCCACTCTCTGCTACCCACTCTCTGCTACCCACTCTCTGCTACTCTCTCTACTACTCACTCTACTACTCACTCTCTGCTATTCTCTACTACTCACTCTACTACTCACTCTACTAATCACTCTACTAATCACTCTACTAATCACTCTACTAATCACTCTACTAATCACTCTACTAATCACTCTGCTACCCACTCTGCTACCCACTCTGCTACCCACTCTGCTACCCACTCTGCTACCCACTCTGCTACCCACTCTGCTACCCACTCTGCTACCCACTCTGCTACCCACTCTCTGCTACCCACTCTGCTACCCACTCTCTGCTACCCACTCTCTGCTACCCACTCTCTGCTACCCACTCTCTGCTACCCACTCTCTGCTACCCACTCTCTGCTACCCACTCTCTGCTACTCTCTCTACTACTCTACTACTCTCTCTGTTGTAAATTGGCAGCGATTGGATTAGCATTAGCGGAATCCATCTGGTATTTAGAGGCTATCTTGTCCATGTTGTAGAATCCATTTTGTATTTCTGGCAGCCATTTTGTTTGCTATGTGCTCACCATGTGCTTTGTCCTCCCTTAGTGTTAACTGCTCTTGTAATCTGCCTAGCAACAAACTATATTTAGTATCTCCTACTTCCGCACATGCCCAGTTGAGATTGCAGCTGCTAGTATCATGTAACTGTCAGGATATGTTTACCAGTGTTAGCAAACTGTCAACTCCTCCCACTTGTCGACTATGCAGTTTCTGTATGACCATATCTGTGCATAACTCCTCTCAAGTATATTTGTACCGTCTTCTTTTAGCCCCTGAGTGGGTATAAAAGGACCATGGCCCTGCTGTTCAGTGTGCTACTTCATTCAATACCGAAGGGTGCTGTCTGAATGTAGTTCCACCTCATGAGGTCTATTAAACTCTGCATTTTCTATTTCAGTTTCTGTGCCAACTTCTTTCCAATAGTCTGAGGACTCTGTGCAGAGAAGGGCGAACCCCTTGCACTGGTAGGCCTAGCTGAGGCCTATTTTCCACAATTGGCGGCCCAACTTGGGGCTCATCGGTGACTCGGATGCCCAAAGGATTGGTCGCGACGAAGGATTGGAATCTTGCTGTGGACGCGATCGCTGCCCAATAAGACCTGAGTCTTGGCAACCACGGCGTTTTTCCTTTCTTTCTGATCTAACCATCCAGGTGGTGCCGGTCCTCGACTGAGATCTCTTCTATTCATTCGCCGTGCAGTGACCATTTGGTCGATTTTAGAACTTGGCAGGATGAATCTGGACACCAAGTGATTGGTAAGTGTCCTTCTGCGGCGCTTGCTGTTGGTTTTGATGCCTGTGATTGGTAAGGTAGTTTAGTAACGCTTACTGTGGCTTTGAGTATGGTATATTTGTGTTGGCCAACTTGGTTTGTTTTGACATATGTGACTTGCAATTCACATAGGCAGGTAATGAGGAGAATTTTCTCTAACTGAATTGATTTGAACGGCACATCGTACGAAAGGTACCTTAAGTGCTACTTTGATTATAATATTGCATATTCTGCACTATTTTTGGCATACCTGTCTCTAGCACACTTCAAAGGATGTGTTGCTTTTGGAATGGTACCTTGAGACTTAATGAAGCACAACCGGCCCCCCCGGAGGGGACGCCTAATAGGGATATGTACATTAAGTATGGTCTTTCTTCTATAATGTACAGCACATTATGGAATAAATATACGCGTAAGGATCCTGAGTTGCGTTGGCCTATGTATGGGTCATTTGATTTACGAAAGATTGAGTATGTGGAGCAATGTATGTTTAAACGAAAGACTAGGCACGATATGTTTGATTGTGTACGAATGTTGGAGAAAGAAGTGCGTGAACGAATGAAACGTGAGCAAGCCTTGATTGGAAAAGAACAGCGGAAAACCGTTTATGTGAAAGCATTAGAGTTAAAGAACAAAGAAATGAAAGAGTTGAAGGAGAGAGAAGATAGGGAGCGCGCTTTACAGGTAACTGGCCAATACCCTGTTCGGAGGCCCCTTTATCCTATACTTGATAAACCACAAGATGATTCCTTATTATTAGATCATCCTCCACCTCCGTATACTGTTCCTTCTGCCCCCCATGAGTTAGATGAGGACTCTAGTTTGGAGGAAGATAAGACGCGAGAAACTCGTTCTATGTTAACTGCTGCACGCTCGTCTCAGCTCCGATCTGCTGCTCGTAAAGCGTTAAAGCAAAGGGTAAACCCACAAATCACTGGGACCTGGGTAATTAAGCAGTATAGGGGAGAACGGGTCCCAGAATATACAGACTTATTAAGAGCTAACACACAATCAATAACAAAGAGTACAAAAAAAAGTGATGACAAAGTGTTATTTAATCACACTTTGGCAAGATACACATTTTTAATAAATACAATCGACTCTGATCAAACAGTGCGGGGTGCCAAGGAAGGGAAAAAGGGGGTAGTGAGTTGAGTGAGGTAAAAGGGGTATGTGACATATAAATTGGATGAAACTGTCACAACTTAATTGTAAGGCAAAACAATTTTAAGCCATAGAATCCAGATCAAATTCATTGGTTTGAAAAATAGATTATTTACAGGAACCATGTACAAACAAGAACACAGTGTGAAATGCACTGTTGGATGTACTGGCAATGAAGTATTGTCGACGTTTCGACCCCTGGACATAGGTAGGTAAGTTGGCTCCTTACTAGCGGGGTCTTCTTCAGGACAAAGGACAGTGTGACCGGGGGAGTGGCACCTATAAAAATATTAAGTCGATATTATAAAATAGGAATCCCAAACAGACGAGATGGAGGGGACTCGATATGAAACAAATGACTATATTTACCCAATAAGAAGGTGGATATGTAATCAATAACCGCTTGGCGTCAGATGGCGCAGGGGCTGATAAGCTCCCGATGGGGGTGGGGTGAGTGACACCTAAAAAGAATTATAAGGTGTCATAGTGAAGATCCGTGATACAAATACAGGATACATGAGAATTCAAAATGATTTCGGCATGATTAACTTACTTAATTGCCAATTTCGAAAAGATCGGAGAAATTAATAGCTCCAACATCACACGCCGTGGCGCATCATCGGTGGGGAGAGTGAACCTAATCACAAAGGAATCCAGCCTCTAGAAATAAGGTAAAATAGTAGTAATACAAACTTCTTAAAAAACCCAAACCTAAGGGAAGTAAAGCGCAAAGGACAAGGAACCCAAAACTATCACCAGAAAACATAACTTTAATTTTAAAGGGTGTGCTGCTATTCGGCACATTTGAAACGAACGCTACGGGTAACAGCGGGGATGGCAACAATTCATTAAAAACTTGATAGGGTCAAGTGTGGTGAACATAACCCGGCCCCCTACGGGTATAACCTTAAATGACAGAGGATGCAGTGTAAACGGCTCTAAACCCCGTCTAATGATAGAAAACTGAGCCTCAGCGAAAACGCTACAATACACGCTGCATGCGGGAAAAGTATCTCGGCAGTTCTTCCTACAACAAAAACTCAAAAACTCGAGACTAAAGCATGGGGAAAGAGTAATGTATCCCTTACCGTTAGAGACGGCAGCACCCGCTATCCTCGGGGTTCATAGGAAAAGCACTAATGAGGCACTGAGTAAGCATTGAAGTAGAGAAACGCACCGCGTGACGTTAGGCGCGGCGCAGACGCTAAATGCCTACAGTCAGAAAATGTATTGGAAGAAAGACAACAAATGTTGTTTCTTTTCGGGGTGATTCAGCAATTGTCATTATTTAGTAAAAAAGGGGCAAAACGACATTTTTGGCAAATAAATGTTGTAAGAGCCACATAATAGTTCTAAACATATAATTACAACCTGGATGGAAACAATGTCATAAAGTTTGTTGAAGGTTCAAGCGTTTGAAGGAATAAACAACATAGATCTGGATGTTAAACATTAATTCGAGATGGATACATTGGTAAGGGAGAAAGCATCATCTCGGAATAGGTTGAGCATGTTAAAGGACCATCAAAATGTGAACATTAGTCATCAAAGAATATACAGACGTGTTTGACATGTATTATGACCCGTGAATAATGCCAAAGATTACGAAAGGGGTCGCCTTGGTCAGATTCAGAAATACATAGATCGATAGATACATTTGCTGTAGGTGGTAACAGAAATTAAAAATTACATGTTGAATGGATCTATGGTCAAACAGATGTATGTGTACAATGAATTAATACATAAATCCAAAGAACAACCAAGCAAATACATTATGAGAACATAATTATCATCAAGCTAGTTAAAGGCATAGAGAGGTCAAGGTGCCTAAATATTTAGACTAGCCAACTGTGCATTGCTAGGATCTTGTTCATTTAAACCCATATTGATGGTATCAAAGCGAATCATCCATTTACACTCCTTGACAGTAAGGATAGAGGATATGTCGCCTCCCCTTGGCCCCAGTCTTGTTTTTTCTAACACAATCCACTGCATTTGGTCTGGGCCATGTCCCAACTGTTTGTAATGCTCAACTAAGGGTGCACCTGTAACCTGGCATCTTATTCTCCTCTGGTGTTGCAATATTCTCACTTTTATCTTCTGCTGTGTTTGGCCAACATATAATTGGCCACATGGGCAGAGGATCCCATAAATAACGTCAGTAGAGTTGCAGTTAGTATGGGAGTCAAGTGTAACAACGTGATGTTTATAAACAAAGCTTCTGGATTGAATTGTTGTTGGGCATGCTTTGCACGACCCACATTTGAAATGGCCTATAACAGGTGGTAAATTCCAAAGTGACTGGATGGTCGGTTCCACTGGGTCCTCAAGGAAGGAATGGACGACATGATCCTTAATACTCATTGCTTTTTTGAAGGAATGCATTGGCAGGGATGGTTGATCAATCTCAGTTGATACAAGGCTCCAATGCTTGTTGATTATCCTCTTTACTGCGTTGCTTCTGGTCGAGAAGGTTGTAACGCAAATCATTTTGTTGTGGGCTGGGGCAGCAGGTTCTTTAGCCTTTAGTAGGGTTTCCCGTGGATTGAACCACGCCCTCTTCTGGGCCCTTTTAACCAAACGCTTTGGGTATCCTCTTGAAATGAGTCTGGCGCTCAGGTCTTCGGACTCAGTTAGGTAAACAGATCTCTTCGTACAATTTCTACGGATTCGTAAAAATTGTCCCACTGGAAGATTGTCTCGTAAGCCGCGAGGGTGGTAACTGCTGTATCTTAGAAGTGAATTTCGTTCAGTGGGTTTTCTGTACAGGGTCGTGCAGAGCTTGTCATCTTCACTGAAAATTTTTAGATCAAGGAATGGTATCTCCAGAGGATCAGACTGGATGGTGAACTGGATATCCTGGTCACACTGGTTAAGCCATTCATGGAACATGTTAAGTTGAACTATACCGCCATTCCAAATCAATAATATATCGTCGATATATCTCTTCCATAGGTCAACATTTTGGGAGAAGGGGTTGTTGTTGAGGACATGGCGCTGTTCAAAATTGTCCATATACAAGATCGCCAGATCTGGGGCAAAGGCAGCTCCCATCGCTACTCCTTTCTTTTGAATGTAGTAATTGCCCTGAAAATAGAAAAAATTCTTCTTCATTGCGATAGTAAGAAGTGCTATGATGAAGTCTGTAGGTACCCTCATTGGTGCTGGTCTGGAATTCAGAACTTCTCGCATCACATTTAAAGCTGGATCCTGAGGGATGCTAGTATAGAGTGAGACAATATCACACGTGACAAGTAATTGTTCACTGGAATTGAATGATTTTTGGTCGATGATGGTAATAACTTGCATAGTATCACGTAGGTAAGTCGTTGTTTTCTCAGCCATCGGTTTCAAAAAGAAATCTATATACTTGCAAAGAGGTTCCAATAATGAACCACACCCGGATACAATTGGACGGCCAGGTGGATGAAGCATGTCTTTATGTATCTTAGGTAGGGTGTAGATGGTGGGTAGTCGTGGATTCTTCTGGTTAAGGTAGTCAAATTCCAATTTACTAAGAAAACCAGAGTCTAATGCCTCGAGAGTGATATGATGAATCTCCTCAGCCAGCTCTTTGGTAGGGTTAGACTTGAGTAGAGAATAGCTAACACCATCGTGAAGTTGCCTCATGATTTCAGATTTATATGTCACAGTGTCCTGGACCACTATAGCCCCACCCTTGTCAGCAGATTTGATTACAATGTCCTTGTTATTCTTGAGTCTCTGAAGGGCGGCTTTCTCAATCTTACTGGTGTTAGGTATCGTGTGTTTATAAGTTGATAATAGGGTGTTAACATCACTCAGAACCATGTTCTCATACGCCAGGATTCTATTGCTCATTGCATGGGTAGGCGGTACGAACTTGGATGGAGGACGTAGTCCAGTAAAAGATTTGGAGGGAGTATCATCAGAATTCTTGAAGAAATATCTGAGACGGATCTTACGGAAGAAACCATGAAGTTCTGTTTTAAGATTAAATGCATTAGGGTGGGCTGTAGGAACAAATGACAACCCTTTAGAAAGAACGGATTGCTCCTCTGTGTTCAAAGTATATGTGGAAATGTTGACTACTGGATGGTTAATATAGTTCACCACCTGTACACTTTGCGTCTCGTGGAGATCTCTCCGTGGTTCTCTGATTGAAAACGGACCTGCTTGGGGATCGCACCTCTGTCTCTGTCCCAATTCGTACTCGCTGGATTCTGTTGGCCTCTCGGTGGTCCTCTTGGCCAGTTGCCTCGACCCCGTGGTGGTCTCCATTGGCCTTCCCCTAAAAAAGGAGGGTATCCTTGAGGGGGATACCAATTATCCCGGTAGTTGTAGTCGTAACCAGGGCCCGAAGCTTCCTGATCGCTATCTGAGCTCACCGATGAATCCGAGAAGGTGGTGTAGTTCCTCCTTCCCCTAAAGGCTCCTCTACCCCTCCCTGTAAAACGGCCTGAATTGTCCTGTTTGTAATAGTCCTCGTTGAGGTAGGGATAAGTGTTCTTTTTTTCGTAGAATCTGATATCCTTAGAGAGTTTATCCAACTTCTTGTTCTGAGTTGTGATCTCGAAGTCTTTTAAAGATTTGTCAAGATTTTCAAGGGCACTTTTGGCATTGATCAAAGTTGCATCCCCCGCTATTTCTTGTTTAAGGGCAGCAATCTCTCTCTTCAAGACTTGGACCTGTTCCGCCGCTGTTTCCACTCCTAATACCATCCAATGTCGTGAGGCGTTGTTGGCAATAAAGCTGAAGCCTTCTTTGAATTTAGGTATATCTATAAAGATGGCAGGTTCATTTTTAATCTGCAGTCCAACAGGTATTATACTAGCCTGTAAATATTTTGTAAGCAAATGACCATGAAGTTTAGTGCGAATTAACTTCTTTTCTAGACGTTCAAGTCTAGCTATTTTGTCATTAAGTGTAAAGTCAATATTAGGTGTATCTGATGAAAGGAAAAGGTTCCTAGGGTCCTGTAGCAGCTGGTTAATATACTCCTCAGTATAGGAAAGGGTCTCACTCTCCACCATTTTAAGAAAAAGGGGAGAATCACATAAAATACCTCGCAGGTGTGCACCTGCCCATGAGAGCGTTAAAGCAAAGGGTAAACCCACAAATCACTGGGACCTGGGTAATTAAGCAATATAGGGGAGAACGGGTCCCAGAATATACAGACTTATTATGAGCTAACACACAATCAATAACAAAGAGTACAAAAAAAGTGATGACAAAGTGTTATTTAATCACACTTTGGCAAGATACACATTTTTAATAAATACAATCGACTCTGATCAAACAGTGCGGGGTGCCAAGGAAGGGAAAAAGGGGGTAGTGAGTTGAGTGAGGTAAAAGGGGTAAGTGACATATAAATTGGATGAAACTGTCACAACTTAATTGTAAGGCAAAACAATTTTAAGCCATAGAATCCAGATCAAATTCATTGGTTTGAAAAATAGATTATTTACAGGAACCATGTACAAACAAGAACACAGTGTGAAATGCACTGTTGGATGTACTGGCAATGAAGTATTGTCGACGTTTCGACCCCTGGACATAGGTAGGTAAGTTGGCTCCTTACTAGCGGGGTCTTCTTCAGGACAAAGGACAGTGTGACCGGGGGAGTGGCACCTATAAAAATATTAAGTCGATATTATAAAATAGGAATCCCAAACAGACGAGATGGAGGGGACTCGATATGAAACAAATGACTATATTTACCCAATAAGAAGGTGGATATGTAATCAATAACCGCTTGGCGTCAGATGGCGCAGGGGCTGATAAGCTCCCGATGGGGGTGGGGTGAGTGACACCTAAAAAGAATTATAAGGTGTCATAGTGAAGATCCGTGATACAAATACAGGATACATGAGAATTCAAAATGATTTCGGCATGATTAACTTACTTAATTGCCAATTTCGAAAAGATCGGAGAAATTAATAGCTCCAACATCACACGCCGTGGTGCATCATCGGTGGGGAGAGTGAACCTAATCACAAAGGAATCCAGCCTCTAGAAATAAGGTAAAATAGTAGTAATACAAACTTCTTAAAAAACCCAAACCTAAGGGAAGTAAAGCGCAAGGGACAAGGAACCCAAAACTATCACCAGAAAACATAACTTTAATTTTAAAGGGTGTGCTGCTATTCGGCACATTTGAAACGAAAGCTACGGGTAACAGCGGGGATGGCAACAATTCATTAAAAACTTGATAGGGTCAAGTGTGGTGAACATAACCCGGCCCCCTACGGGTATAACCTTAAATGACAGAGGATGCAGTGTAAACGGCTCTAAACCCCGTCTAATGATAGAAAACTGAGCCTCAGAGAAAACGCTACAATACACGCTGCATGCCGGAAAAGTATCTCGGCAGTTCTTCCTACAACAACAACTCAAAAACTCGAGACTAAAGCATGGGGAAAGAGTAATGTATCCCTTACCGTTAGAGACGGCAGCACCCGCTATCCTCGGGGTTCATAGGAAAAGCACTAATGAGGCACTGAGTAAGCATTGAAGTAGAGAAACGCGCCGCGTGACGTTAGGCGCGGCGCAGACGCTAAATGCCTACAGTCAGAAAATGTATTGGAAGAAAGACAACAAATGTTGTTTCTTTTCGGGGTGATTCAGCAATTGTCATTATTTAGTAAAAAAGGGGCAAAACGACATTTTTGGCAAATAAATGTTGTAAGAGCCACATAATAGTTCTAAACATATAATTACAACCTGGATGGAAACAATGTCATAAAGTTTGTTGAAGGTTCAAGCGTTTGAAGGAATAAACAACATAGATCTGGATGTTAAACATTAATTCGAGATGGATACATTGGTAAGGGAGAAAGCATCATCTCGGAATAGGTTGAGCATGTTAAAGGACCATCAAAATGTGAACATTAGTCATCAAAGAATATACAGACGTATTTGACATGTATTATGACCCGTGAATAATGCCAAAGATTACGAAAGGGGTCGCCTTGGTCAGATTCAGAAATACATAGATCGATAGATACATTTGCTGTAGGTGGTAACAGAAATTAAAAATTACATGTTGAATGGATCTATGGTCAAACAGATGTATGTGTACAATGAATTAATACATAAATCCAAAGAACAACCAAGCAAATACATTATGAGAACATAATTATCATCAAGCTAGTTAAAGGCATAGAGAGGTCAAGGTGCCTAAATATTTAGACTAGCCAACTGTGCATTGCTAGGATCTTGTTCATTTAAACCCATATTGATGGTATCAAAGCGAATCATCCATTTACACTCCCTGACAGTAAGGATAGAGGATATGTCTCCTCCCCTTGGCCCCAGTCTTGTTTTTTCTAACACAATCCACTGCATTTGGTCTGGGCCATGTCCCAACTGTTTGTAATGCTCAACTAAGGTTGCACCTGTAACCTGGCATCTTATTCTCCTCTGGTGTTGCAATATTCTCACTTTTATCTTCTGCTGTGTTTGGCCAACATATAATTGGCCACATGGGCAGAGGATCCCATAAATAACGTCAGTAGAGTTGCAGTTAGTATGGGAGTCAAGTGTAACAACGTGATGTTTATAAACAAAGCTTCTGGATTGAATTGTTGTTGGGCATGCTTTGCACGACCCACATTTGAAATGGCCTATAACAGGTGGTAAATTCCAAAGTGACTGGATGGTCGGTTCCACTGGGTCCTCAAGGAAGGAATGGACGACATGATCCTTAATACTCATTGCTTTTTTGAAGGAATGCATTGGCAGGGATGGTTGATCAATCTCAGTTGATACAAGGCTCCAATGCTTGTTGATTATCCTCTTTACTGCGTTGCTTCTGGTCGAGAAGGTTGTAACGCAAATCATTTTGTTGTGGGCTGGGGCAGCAGGTTCTTTAGCCTTTAGTAGGGTTTCCCGTGGATTGAACCACGCCCTCTTCTGGGCCCTTTTAACCAAACGCTTTGGGTATCCTCTTGAAATGAGTCTGGCGCTCAGGTCTTCGGACTCAGTTAGGTAATCAGATCTCTTCGTACAATTTCTACGGATTCGTAAAAATTGTCCCACTGGAAGATTGTCTCGTAAGCCGCGAGGGTGGTAACTGCTGTATCTTAGAAGTGAATTTCGTTCAGTGAGTTTTCTGTACAGGGTCGTGCAGAGCTTGTCATCTTCACTGAAAATTTTTAGATCAAGGAATGGTATCTCCAGAGGATCAGACTGGATGGTGAACTGGATATCCTGGTCACACTGGTTAAGCCATTCATGGAACATGTTAAGTTGAACTATACCGCCATTCCAAATCAATAATATATCGTCGATATATCTCTTCCATAGGTCAACATTTTGGGAGAAGGGGTTGTTGTTGAGGACATGGCGCTGTTCAAAATTGTCCATATACAAGATCGCCAGATCTGGGGCAAAGGCAGCTCCCATCGCTACTCCTTTCTTTTGAATGTAGTAATTGCCCTGAAAATAGAAAAAATTCTTCTTCATTGCGATAGTAAGAAGTGCTATGATGAAGTCTGTAGGTACCCTCATTGGTGCTGGTCTGGAATTCAGAACTTCTCGCATCACATTTAAAGCTGGATCCTGAGGGATGCTAGTATAGAGTGAGACAATATCACACGTGACAAGTAATTGTTCACTGGAATTGAATGATTTTTGGTCGATGATGGTAATAACTTGCATAGTATCACGTAGGTAAGTCGTTGTTTTCTCAGCCATCGGTTTCAAAAAGAAATCTATATACTTGCAAAGAGGTTCCAATAATGAACCACACCCGGATACAATTGGACGGCCAGGTGGATGAAGCATGTCTTTATGTATCTTAGGTAGGGTGTAGATGGTGGGTAGTCGTGGATTCTTCTGGTTAAGGTAGTCAAATTCCAATTTACTAAGAAAACCAGAGTCTAATGCCTCGAGAGTGATATGATGAATCTCCTCAGCCAGCTCTTTGGTAGGGTTAGACTTGAGTAGAGAATAGCTAACACCATCGTGAAGTTGCCTCATGATTTCAGATTTATATGTCACAGTGTCCTAGACCACTATAGCCCCACCCTTGTCAGCAGATTTGATTACAATGTCCTTGTTATTCTTGAGTCTCTGAAGGGCGGCTTTCTCAATCTTACTGGTGTTAGGTATCGTGTGTTTATAAGTTGATAATAGGGTGTTAACATCACTCAGAACCATGTTCTCATACGCCAGGATTCTATTGCTCATTGCATGGGTAGGCGGTACGAACTTGGATGGAGGACGTAGTCCAGTAAAAGATTTGGAGGGAGTATCATCAGAATTCTTGAAGAAATATCTGAGACGGATCTTACGGAAGAAACCATGAAGTTCTGTTTTAAGATTAAATGCATTAGGGTGGGCTGTAGGAACAAATGACAACCCTTTAGAAAGAACGGATTGCTCCTCTGTGTTCAAAGTATATGTGGAAATGTTGACTACTGGATGGTTAATAGAGTTCACCACCTGTACACTTTGCGTCTCGTGGAGATCTCTCCGTGGTTCTCTGATTGAAAACGGACCTGCTTGGGGATCGCACCTCTGCCTCTGTCCCAATTCGTACTCGCTGGATTCTGTTGGCCTCTCGGTGGTCCTCTTGGCCAGTTGCCTCGACCCCGTGGTGGTCTCCATTGGCCTTCCCCTAAAAAAGGAGGGTATCCTTGAGGGGGATACCAATTATCCCGGTAGTTGTAGTCGTAACCAGGGCCCGAAGCTTCCTGATCGCTATCTGAGCTCACCGATGAATCAGAGAAGGTGGTGTAGTTCCTCCTTCCCCTAAAGGCTCCTCTTCCCCTCCCTGTAAAACGGCCTGAATTGTCCTGTTTGTAATAGTCCTCGTTGAGGTAGGGATAAGTGTTCTTTTTTTCGTAGAATCTGATATCCTTAGAGAGTTTATCCAACTTCTTGTTCTGAGTTCTGATCTCGAAGTCTTTCTATGTTAACTGCTGCACGCTCGTCTCAGCTCCGATCTGCTGCTCGTAAAGCAGCTCATGGAACTGCCACCGCCCCTGAAATTCTTGATAGTATGAGAGGGTGGTATGAAAGGGAGCATCTGTATTTTACTGAGGTGTTTGCCGGTGAAGTCCTTGAGTTGTTTAGGAAATATTCTGAGGAGTTACAGCCTAAGGATATAACAGATGATTATAAGCAAATGCGTGATGGTCTTTTTGTTTTCTCCCAGGTGGCTGATACAATCAGGCGTTTGGTTAAACTTCGTGTTGATGCAGTCCGCTTGCGAGAGGAGAAAAAGACTGCAGACGGGGCTGTGCAGACCTCTCAGACCGGCATGGCACAAGCTTCTACCTCCGGAACAGATAAGATTATGATAATCCATGCGAAACCTATGCGGGAGGCCGCGCCCTTGTATGTTCCTCCTAAAGGACAGGGTACAAGCGATGATAAGGCCTCTCTTGATGCAAAGGGTTATTTTATTTATAATTGGGTTTACACTCCTTGGAATAGGACGGATGTTATGGCACTTAAAACTGCATTGCCTGATCCGCGGAAAAATCCAGCCGCTTTTTATGAGGAAGTTGAAGGTGCTATTAGTTCTTGCACTATGACTTTGCCTGATATTGATTTATTTTTCGGATTATTATTACCACCTGATATGTGGAGAACTGTTCGTAAAATTGATGATCAGGCAGCTTTGGGGCATTATGGAAAGACTTAGAACGAATGGATGCCGAAAGGGAACCCGCACAGAAGCCATGTCAGTTAATTTTAGATCTCCCTGCAGCTATACTAGTTAAGTTGAAAACGATTATTCCCCCTAAAAAGATAGATTGGACTGTTTTAGCGTCCTGTAAGCAAAAGGCAGATGAATCGGTCTCTGATTTCTTTACATGCTTTGAAGAAGCATTCCACGATTTTAGTGGCCAGTCTTTGACAGATGACACAGGCAGACATCTGTTTGTCGATAAATATGTCGCAAACCTGTTGCCAGGAATAGCTAGTCGCCTAAAGGCCAGTGAGAGTTCCTGGACCACAGCTTCCCCGGTCTCCCTTTTGACTATGGCTCAGTATTATGAGCACCAGGAATTAGAGGCAAAGGGTAATGAGGACAAAAGGACTAAAGAATTGAAAACGAAGATTATGTTGGCTCAGGCTTATGGTCCGTCTTTCAGAGGTAGCGATAGGGGTGGACGTGGGTCTTATGGTTCATCTTTCACTTCTTATACTCGTTCGAATTTGTCTGCTGACCAGTGTGCATACTGTAAGAAATTTGGCCACTGGGCTTCGGATTGCCCAGCACTACGTGCTCCGCAGTATACACGTGGTCGGGGACAAATGAGAACTCGACCAGGATATTCAGGGCCTAGAGGAAACACAGGTGATCGTGCTAGGTTTGATACTAATATACGTGGGCAGGATGGGTTTAACACTTTTGATAGAAGGAACCAATATCAAATGTCTGATTATGTGCCATCTGATTCTCAAGATTCTGCTCATGCATAGGATTGCCTAAGATGGGGTAAGGAATCGGTTGAAGTTCCAGTAGATCAGAGGGGTCCCTATGTTACAGCGAATGTCTTGGGCTCCACTGATCAGTTTCTGGTTGATACAGGAGCTACTCGTAGTGCCTTGTCTAAACAATTGGTCCCAAGGGCTCCCCTGTCTGGCTTAACCATTACATCGATAGGTTTCGATGGAACCCCTTCCCTTAGCCCATTGTCGCAACCACTTGCATTCCATGTGGATAAATTTACTGCTCCATGTCCATTTTTGCTTTCCCCGAATACACCGGACAATATTGTGGGTCTTGATATGCTTAAGTATTTCAGGGCTACGATACGCTGTTCTCCAGAAGGTGTCCGTGTTATCTTGAATGACAACCATCCTGTGGCGGAGAGAGCTTGTCTTGTTAAAGGGGATATTGCATTAGCTTCACTCCCTAGTACTTTGTGGGCTACTTCAGATACTGATGTAGGGCAAATGGTTATTCCACCAGTACATATTAGTGTCAAGGAGGGCGCTGTGTTGCCACGTTTGCCTCAATACAAAATTTCACAGGAGGGTGAAGAAGCACTCACATGTATTGTACGTGATCTTATTGCAGTGGGGGTTGTTGAGGAAGTTCCCTACAATATTTGTAACAGTCCGATTCTTCCTATTCTGAAAAAAGATACTGACACTAAGGTCTACAGATTCATTTTTGATTTGCGAGAAGTTAACAAGATTGTAGTACCACAATACCCCGTGGCTTCTTGCTTTGGTCCCCCCAACTGCGACTACATTTTCTGTGATAGATTTGAAGAATGCTTTCTTTTCGATCCCTATTCATCCTGATAGCCGATATTTGTTCGGTTTCACTTTGAATAATCGATCGTATAGATTCTGTAGAGTTCCTCAAGGCTATACTGAGAGTCCTAGTATTTACAGTCAAGCATTGAAAAGACAACTTGATTCTTTTGTTTTGTCTGAAGGAGTGGCTCTCATACAATATGTCGGACATCTTGTTGGCAGCTGACACCCCTGAACAGTGTGAAAAATGTACTTTGTCCTTGCTGTCCTTTCTTGCTTCCCATCATCACAAAGTATCACGAAAGAAATTGCAATATTGTAGACCGAAGGTAACCTACTTAGGTCACCTTCTGTCTAAGGAGGGACGTGCACTTACACCAGATCGCATTCAAGCCATTTTAGACACACCAGTGCCCCGTACTCAGAAAGATGTCCGTGCATTCATTGGCCTTACTTCTTTTTGTAGGCAATGGATATTAGGATTTTCACATATTGTTAAACCCTTGTTGGCACTTTTAACCAAAGACACCCCAATGCCCCTTCCATGGACAGATGAGTGTGAGACTGCTTTCCGACAGTTACAACAAGCTCTTTGTTCAGCACCAGTGTTAGGAACTCCAGATTATACGAAGTCTTTTTCATTATATGTACACGAGAAAGATGGATGCGCATTGTCAGTTTTAGTGCAGACACACGGCGACAAACAGCGTCCCTGTGCATATTTTTCAGCAGTTCTTGGTCCTGTTGCTCGTGCGTTACCTGGGTGTTTCCGTTCAGTTGCAGCAACAGCTGTGTCAATACGTCAGAGTGAAGGGATAGTTTTGTCACATAAGCTGTTGGTGCTAGTACCCCATGCAGTTGATGCCCTTTTAAATCAGACGAAGACGCAACATTTAACTAGCGCTCGTCTGACAGGATATGAATTGACATTGTTGGCCCCTCACATTACACTAAAGAGATGTGCGACATTAAACCCAGCCACTTTGTTGCCATACCCGGTGACTCAGGCTCAGTCACAGGAGTCTCATGATTGTATATTCCTTACTGAGGAACAGACAAAGGGTCGTGTTGATTTACAAGACACGCCCCTTTTAAGTGTCGATGGGGAGCTATGGGTTGATGGGTCCTGTTTGAAGTTACCAGATGGTACAACGTCAGCTGCATATGCAATTACAACACTTCAGACGGTAGTTGAGACAGCTCGTATCCCACAGAAGTCAGCTCAGGCAGCTGAGCTAATAGCATTGACACGAGCGTGTGAACTCAGTACTGACTTATCTGTGAACATTTATACATACAGTCGCTATGCCTTCGGAGTGGCTCATGATTTTGGGCTACTCTGGAAGGAGAGGGGTTTTCTTACATCCCATGGGGTGCAGATAATGCATGGAGAATTAGTGCATAATCTCTTGACTGCTTTAACATACCCGAAGAGAATAGCGATTGTTAAATGTAGCGCACATAAGAAAATAGTTGATAAGATAGGGCGAGGCAATGCTTTTGCAGACCAAACAGCCCGTGAAACTGCCATGCAGCGAAGCATCACGTCCATGTATGTAGTAAAGTCACAAGCTGAACGCTGGCATGATACCAGGCAGGAAGTGCTAGATATGCAGAGATCTGCTTCTGCAGAAGAAATTGAGCAATGGTCCAAGGAAGGAACATTGGATGATGAGGGCTGTTGGAGGAATAAAGAGATGAGTAAGTGGAGATTGCCGACAGCTTATTTACAACCTATGATTCATATGGCACATGGGCCGGCACATGTTGGAGCCTCCTCGATAACGAAATTGCTTACGCAAGTTTGGGAGCATCCAGAAATTGCCAGCACAGCTAAAAAGATGGTACAGTCCTGTCTGATTTGTCTTCAGCATAACCCTGGGAAAGGGACACAAACTCCAACAGGAGGGTTTGCTACGCCAACTGCACCTTTTGAAGTCTTGCAAATGGATTACATCCAGCTCGAGCGCTGTAATAACTTAAAGTATGTCCTAGTAGTGGTATGCGCCTTCAGTAAGTGGATTGAGGCATACCCTACGAAGGACAATACAGCTCTCACCACTGCAAAGGTGCTTTTGAAGGAATTTTTTCCTAGATTTGGTGTTTGTAAATTTTTATGGAGTGATAACGGTCCCCATTTCATTGGGCAAGTTGTCGAATATGTCTTGAAGGGGTTAGGAATAAAACAAAAGTTCCACGCCGCCTTTCATCCACAATCAGCAGGGTTAGTGGAGAGGTATAACGCCACACTTAAATTAAAATTGGCGAAAATACTAGCCTCCACATCCCTGAAATGGCCAGACGCGTTACCTTTGGCACTGTTGTCCATTAGATCAGTGCCACATTCGCGGTCTGGCCTTACTCCCTATGAGGTGGTGTTCGGCAGGCCTATGAACATTTGGGGAATTCCTAAGCCACGTCCCCTACACGACGTACCGTGTGTATTGATGAGTGACTATTTAGCACAATTGACTGACAGTTTGGTCTCTATTCATCAACAGGTTCGAGAAGCTCTTCCGGACAGGTCTGCAGGTGAAGGCCATGGACTCCGGCCTGGAGATCAGGTGATGATCAAATCGTTCCAGAGGTCGAGCAGCTTGGAACCGAGGTGGCGCGGCCCGGAGCAGGTGCTCCTATCGACGAGAACTGCGGTTCGAGTGACGAATAGGAGGAATTGGGTGCACTCCACCCACTGCAAGAAAGTGCCGTCTACCTTGGTGGATCCTGTTGCTTTGATCGACCATCGGGACATCTTGGATACAGAGAAAGGCCAGGCCATATCACCTGACGAACCTGAGGAAGTCTTCCCGGACCACACGATTCCTGGAGTATCCCGATACCAACTGAGACCACGGAAAGAGCCTGCATCGTCGAAAAAGACTGGTTGAGCAACCTCCCTGGGTTAGTGAAACGGAATGCCGATGTGGCAAGGGGGGGGGATCAGTTCTGTGTAGTGTAGCGACACCCGTCTTGACCCTCGGTGAAGAAATCAACGGCTGCCCAGGGATAAGAGCTCCAACGGTTGTTTTGACAAATAAGCTGATCATGTCCACAATGAGATCCACTGTTTCTAAGAGGAAGATCATTTGTACTATGGGGTTTGTTGTTGCTATGGTGGCTGTAGCAGTAATAACCTGGTTCGTTGAGAAGGTGGCTCCTGCCCGAGAACTTTTGATTGCCACTACTCCGGTACCAGTTGAACACCACTACTTCACGCTTCCCTATCATGAACGGAAGCATCGACAATCCTACTTGAATAATACCTTCATTCAGATGTTGCATCATACTCACAATGCCACAAATACTACCAACTGTTGGGTGTGTGGGATGATACCTGCACATCAGAAGAAAGGAGGAACACCTTTTATTCCTCTTCCCTTTTCTCATAATGGTTCTTGTCAAGCTTGGTATGCGCTTTTGTTTGCATCCGGGAAACGTACAGTAGGCGGGCTTCTTTTTCGCCTCAATAAAGTATGCTACCAAGACAAAGATGGCTATCCTCAAGCCAACAGGACTAAATGGGAATGGGAAGAGTATCAACTGGACAATATTTAAACGCCATATATTTTCACAAATATGAGAACTTTTCCTAGTAATAAACAATTTGTGATTTCTGTTACTAGAGCTAAAGCAGATTTATGTGTAAGCAGTGTTGGAAGAATTCCAGTGGGGAAAAGTGAATGTACTGTGATTCTGCCTATTGAGGGTACAAATAATAGCACTTTCATAGCCTCACCCAATACTTACTTTATCTGTGGTAGCCACGGATATTATCACCTACCTGTTGGATGGTCAGGCGTATGCTATATATCTTTTCTATTGCCCCCTGTGTTTCTGGCACCTGCATCCTACCACCGAGACTTTAAGTTATTTACTGATATCTCTAAGAACAGATATAAGAGGACAATAAGTGTTGACGAAGTAGACCAAACAGATACCACTCTACAACAGTATGTTGATTTTAATCTGCGTTTGTTCTTCTTTGTGGGAGCTGCATTAAACAGTAGGAAAATTAGATGATTGACTAGAGTTGTGGAAGCTGTTACCAATCAGACAGCCTTGGCGCTTGGAAATATTACAGAGGAGCTGCAAATTGCAAGGATTGTAGCTCTCCAGAATCGAATGGTTCTAGATGTTGTTCTGGCTGATCGAGGTGGTGCATGTCGCATCATCGGTAGCAGCTGTTGTGTATTCATACCGGATCACTCACCTTCAGTATATGACGCAATATCAAAACTGCATAAGATTGCTGCAGAAATTAATCCAGAGACTGGTACTTGGACTCTAGCTGGATGGTTCTGGACTCTCGTTTCTGCTTGGGGCTGGAAGCTATTAACTATCTTGTGTATAATTATTACTGTTTTATTTACATGCTGTGTATGCATCCAATTTGGTCCAATGCTTTGCTCCATTTGCATTTCTGCTTGTATACCTGTTAAAATGAATATTGAAGAGATCAAGGCCCAGCAAATGTTGAATAAAGAAGTGGCCGAAATAATGTTAATAGATGTAAGAGATGCATATTTAGACTACCCTAGAGGAACAGATGTCTTCAGCTAATGCTAAAAGGGTCGTCTGTTGTAAATTGGCAGCGATTGGATTAGCATTAGCGGAATCCATCTGGTATTTAGAGGCTATCTTGTCCATGTTGTAGAATCCATTTTGTATTTCTGGCAGCCATTTTGTTTGCCATGTGCTCACCATGTGCTTTGTCCTCCCTTAGTGTTAACTGCTCTTGTAATCTGCCTAGCAACAAACTATATTTAGTATCTCCTACTTCCGCACATGCCCAGTTGAGTTTGCAGCTGCTAGTATCATGTAACTGTCAGGATATGTTTACCAGTGTTAGCAAACTGTTAACTCCTCCCACTTGTCGACTGTGCAGTTTCTGTATGACCATATCTGTGCATAACTCCTCTCAAGTATATTTGTACCGTCTTCTTTTAGCCCCTGAGTGGGTATAAAAGGACCATGGCCCTGCTGTTCAGTGTGCTACTTCATTCAGTACCGAAGGGTGCTGTCTGAATGTAGTTCCACCTCATGAGGTCTATTAAACTCTGCATTTTCTATTTCAGTTTCTGTGCCAACTTCTTTCCAATAGTCTGAGGACTCTGTGCAGAGAAGGGCGAACCCCTTGCACTGGTAGGCCTAGCTGAGGCCTATTTCCCACAACTCTACTACTCACTCTCTGCTATTCTCTACTACTCACTCTACTACTTTCTCTACCGCTTTCTCTACTTCTCACTCTCTACTGCTCACTCCACTACTACTTTTTCTACTACTCTCTCTACTATACTCTCTACTACTCACTCTCTAATACTCACTCTACTCTCTCCACTACTCTCTCTACTACTCTCTCTACTACTCTCTCTACTACTCGCTCTACTACTCTCTCTACTACTCTCTCTACTACTCTCTCCTACTCCTCTCTCCTACTCTCTCTCCTACTCTCTCTCCTACTCTCTCTCCTACTCTCTCTCCTACTCTCTCTCCTACTCTCTCTCCTACTCTCTCTCTACTACTCACTCTCTACTACTCACTCTCTACTACTCACTCTCTACTCTCTACTACTCTCTCTACTACTCTCTCTACTACTCTACTACTCACTCTACTACTCCACTACTCTCTACTAATCACTCTACTAATCACTCTACTAATCACTCTACTAATCACTCTACTAATCACTCTGCTAATCACTCTGCTAATCACTCTGCTAATCACTCTACTAATCACTCTACTAATCACTCTACTAATCACTCTACTAATCACTCTGCTAATCACTCTCTGCTAATCACTCTCTGCTACTCAATCTCTGCTACTCTCTCCACTACTCTCTCCACTACTCTCTCTACTACTCTCTCTACTACTCTCTCTACTACTCTCTCTACTCCTCTCTCCTACTCTCTCTCCTACTCTCTCTCCTACTCTCTGCTACTCTCTCTCTGCTACTCTCTCTCTACTACTCTCTCTCTACTACTCACTCTCTACTACTCACTCTCTACTCTCTCTACTACTCTCTCTACTACTCTCTCTACTACTCCACTACTCTCTCCTACTCATTCTACTACTCCACTACTCCATTACTCTCTACTACTCACTGTTGGACCCGGCCTCGTGGCGTGGTCCGTAACCCCCTGGATTGTGCCCGTTCCCCGCCCCGGCCGTCACGGGCCACCCGTCTGAACTGCACCAAGGCCCTTCACCCGGAGCTGCACGTGGACGCATACTCCTCGTGGCTCCGCCATCTTGTTGGCATCCACGTCACACCGTGCACCAGCCGGCGCGACCCCGCTCAACCCGGCCTCGACCCCAGCGAAGCCCCGACATCGAGGCACCACGAACTAGCCAGGGGGTGCCGCAGGAACCATTCATCGCCCCCGGCGGAGGACAGTATCGATGGGACCCCCAACTGTCCTCCCCTCTCGAGGTGTGATCGCCCTGCAACTCCCATGGGCCTGGCGCCTCTCCTGCTGGGCGTCTGGCCACCTCCACCCGGCCACTCCGCCCCCTCGGGCGCATAGGTCCGGACATCAAAGGGCTCCAGACCTATATCTGGGGCGACCCCACCACAGCTCGGCAGTTGTATCCCGGAGTCGAGAGCCCTGCTGATTGAATCGCGGCTGACCCTACGGAGAAGAACTCTTGTCGGAACCATCACGAGCCCTGCTGACTGCGTCGCGGCTCCTTCCTGTGAACCCTTTCTGAACCACCTGGAACATCGGAGCCCTGCTGACGCCGTCGCGGCCCAACCTCGCTGAAACCTCCCTCGGAGCCCTGCTGACGACGTCGCGGCTCGAGCTGAGCAGAAACCATCTTGAGAGCCCTGCTGATTGGATCGCGGCTCTCCACGAACTGTACGCCAGAGCCCTGCTGACGCCGTCGCGGCTCAACCCCTCCGAGATCCGGAGGTCCTCCAGCTTGAGGATAAGAACTGGGCCCCAGGTACCCTCGTACCGCATTCCTGCCAAAGACTGTCCCGCTACCCCGACCCTTCCAAAGAGACACTGAGACTTTTGGTGGATCCCTCGATCCCTTCGTGTAAATATTGACCTCGTAACCTTTTTATTGCTGATAAAGAATTGCTTGTCACAAGACAACCTCCTTGAGTCCTGTGTGGTGGTGTTACTGTGCTAGGACGTGATAGGAGAAGGATCTCTCAGGAGACTTCTCCGCAGCGCTCGGCTACTTCGTGCAGTGTGAGGGCCCCCCCCCTTGGTGGTCGCACCGACTCCTCGGGGTCCGCCTTCCAACATTTGGTGGCCAGCGACGGGATCCGAGCCGAACGCAGTACGTACCAGCCAGTACCCACTAGCTACCCATCCAAACGAACAGCATCATGAGCAGCCAGGAAAACAACGCGACAATGGAGTTCCAGCCCGAACGGCTGGAAGAATATACGCACAAAGAATTGAAACAGTTCTGCAAAGACAAAGGCATTGCAACCACCAGCCTAGGTACCAAAGAGGAGATGCAGAAAGCTCTGAGGGCATGGTTGGAGGCCGGGGCAGGCCCCTCCCAGGAAGAAGGGCCCTTGCCCCTGACTGAGACCGCAGCAACCGCACGGACTCCGGCAACCGGAGGAAGAAAGAGCCTAGAAACCGGCCTCTCCGAAGAAGAAATACGAGAGCGGGAAAAGGTCCGGAGCCACGAGCTAGAGCTCGCCCGACTGCGGCTGGACGGTGAACTCCAGCTGGCAGAAAAGAAACTGGCCCTAGAGCAGCTGCGCCTTCAAGAAGAGATAGAGGAGAAGAGACGACACCGGGAGTTGGAGGAAAAGAAACTAACTCTTGAGCACGAGCGCAGTCTCAAGGAGCTCGAGATCAAGGCCAAGAACAGAGGGACTGACACCCCCAGTACTAGAGACACTCTACCGCCTTCCGAGGCCAAGGTACATATCCCGAAAGAAGTCGTCAAGGAGTATTACAAGAATGACGACATCCAACAATGGTTCAAGGCCTACGAGGTGGCCATGACCTCTCATCGGGTGCCCCGAAAGGACTGGGGCGCGGGCCTGTGGGGGCGGTTCCTGAGTGAGGGGCGGGACACGCTGCTCCAGCTACCAGAGGAGGTGATGACCTCCTACGATCACATGAAGGAGGCCCTGCTCACCCGCTACGGGCTAACAGCGGAAATGTACCGCCAGCGGTTCAGAGACTGCAAGAAAATCCCGGGTACCACATGGGTGGAATATGTGGACTTTTTCAGTCGGGCCCTAGAAGGGTGGATCAAAGGGAGCAAAGTAACCACCTACGGGCAGCTGGTCGACCTCATCGTGTGGGAACACCTTTCCAACAATTGCTTCGTGGAACTGAGACAGCACCTCCTCGACAGCAAAATGACCGACCCGCGAAAACTTGCCGTCGAGGCCGATCGATGGGTCAACTCCCGGGTCCCCCGGAACTCAATGGGGGAGTACCAGAGGAACCCCAACGGACCCCCCCGCCAGCGCGGTGGGGGGGGAGGGCCGAACAGGAACCGAGACCCTCCCGCCGGGGCCCCCAGGAGCCCCCCTCGAGGGCCACCGCAGCCACATCTCTCCCCGAGCCTAGCCCGAAAGGTGGGCCCGGCCCGACCCGGACCACGGCCGCCAGTGACCTGCTACGGCTGCCAACAAACAGGACACTTTGCCAGCGATCCGGCCTGCCCTCTGAACCGAAGAAACGGGGCCGGCGGGCACCCGCCCCGGCAGCTGACAGCCGCCGCCTTGGGTGGAGGAGAAGAGGAAGAGGAGGCCCTCGACCGAGAGAACACTGAGTGGGAGCCGGCAGCCATGTCCCTGGTCTGCCTGGGTAGCCGAGAGATGGTACCCTGCACCCCCATCCCAACCAACACCCAGAAGTACCGGCAGCAGGTCACGGTCAATGGACAACGGGCCGAAGCCCTTCGTGACACAGGCGCCAGTATCACCGCTGTCCGCTGCCACCTGGTGACCCCTGGGCAGATTCTACCGAATGTGCTGTGCCCCGTACGGACGGCCGACAACAGTGAAAGCCTATGCCAGATGGCCCTGGTCCCCTTCGAGTGGGGAGGGGTGTCGGGCCTGCTGAAGGTGACAGTGCGCGACGACGCCCCGGTCGACTGCCTCCTGGGGAACGACTTGGAAAGTTCCCCCTGGGCTCAAGTAGAGCGACGAGAGCACCTCCGAATGTTGGGACTGGCTGATTGGGCCTGCGCCATCACCCGGTCCATGACCGCCCAGGCCCCCCGCTCATCCTCGACCTCCAGGACCGCCCAGCCCGAGGGGCTCACACCCCCTCCCACCAGCAGCGAGGAGGAGGCGGACACCGACCCTGGACCCAGCGAATCCTCCCCCGAAGAGATGGCTTCTCCGAGCGCCCTCCCCGAGCTGACACAATGGCGACACGAAGGGGGCCCCACCCGAGAGCAGTTCCAGCAAGAACAACAGTCCTGTCCCTCTCTCGAAGGGGTCCGACAACAGGCGACCGCGCAAGCCAACGGTGACCAGACCGGCACCCACTGGATCTACTGGACCGAGGGCCTGTTGTACAGTGAACAGAAAGTAGCAGAACTCGGGGCCAGCCGCGTGTTGGTGGTCCCCCTCCGCTTCCGGGAGTTCCTTCTCCACCTGGCCCATGATGTGCCCCTCGCCGGACACTTGGGGCAAGACAAAACGTACAGTCGTCTGGTGACCCACTTCTACTGGCCCCGGATGCGGAGAGATGTGGACAACCACTGCCGGTCCTGCCAGACCTGCCAAGCCAGCGGAAAGACGGGGGGTCGGGTCAAGGCCCCCCTCCAGCCCTTTCCAGCCGTCAGCACCCCGTTCGAACGGGTCGGGATCGATATTGTGGGACCCCTGGACCCCCAAACCGCCCTGGGCCACCGCTTCATCCTGGTCCTCGTGGACCACGCCACCAGGTACCCGGAGGCGGTCCCGCTAAGAACTATAACGGCCCCTGTGGTAGGCCGGGCCTTGATGGGGATCTTCTCCCGAGTGGGATTCCCCAGCGAAGTGGTGAGCGACCGCGGCACGAACTTTATCTCCAGGTACATGCGGTCTCTGTGGCAACAGTGCGGGGTCACATACAAGTTCACGACCCCCTATCACCCTCAGGGGAACGGACTGGTTGAGCGGTTCAACCGAACATTAAAAGGGATGATCCAGGGCCTGGAAGAACCCCTCAGGCGGAAATGGGATGTCCTGCTGCCCTGCCTCCTGTTTGCCTATCGGGAGGTCCCGCAGAAGTCCCTGGGGTTCAGCCCGTTTGAACTATTGTATGGACACCCGGTCCGCGGACCGCTCAGCCTGGTCAAGGAGGGCTGGGAGATGAAGCCCCGAGGAGCCCCTCCTGACGTCTACCGATACCTCCTGACCCTCCGAAACCAGACCCGCAGGTTCCGAGCCATGGCCGAAGCCAACCTCGAGGCCAGCCAGGAGGACATGAAGCGGTGGTACGATCGCAACACCTCTACTATAGAATTCGAGCCAGGACAGAAAGTATGGGTCATGGCCCCGGTCGAACCCGGCGCCCTCCAGGACAAGTGGACCGGGCCCTTCAAGGTGGTGGAGAAGAAAAGTCCCGTCACCTACCTGGTCGATCTGGAGTCCCCCCGGAACCCCCTCCGGGTCCTACATGCTAACAGGCTAAAACCCCACTTCGCCCGGACCGAACTGAGCCTGCTGCTGGCGACTGACGAAGGGGGCGAGGACGACTCCGAGCCCTTGCCCGACCTCTTGCAATCCGACATTCACGATGGATCGATCGAAGGGGTCCAACTCGCCTCGTCCCTGACCCCGGAACAGCGCAACGACTGCCAGCAATTACTGCGGGACTACGCAGCCCTCTTCTCTCTCACCCCGGGGGTGACCCACTGGTGCGTCCACGATGTCGACACCGGGGAGAGCCCCCCCATACGACACAGAGCCTACCGGGTGCCTGACCGAGTGCGGGCCTGCATCCAGGCCGAAGTAGCGAAGATGCTGGCCCTGGGGGTCATCGAGCCTTCCGACAGCCCGTGGGCCAGCCCTGTCGTCCTGGTGCCCAAGGCCGCAGCTCCCGGTCACCCCCCGGAGTTGCGATTCTGCGTGGACTACCGAGCCCTGAATGCAGTAACCAAGACAGACGCACACCCGATACCCCGGGCCGACGAACTCATCGACCGCCTAGGGGCCGCTCGCTACTTGAGCACGCTGGACCTCACCGCCGGGTACTGGCAAATCCAGCTCACCCCCGGCGCCCAAGAAAGATCCGCCTTTTCGACCCCGGATGGGCATTACCACTTTCGGGTGATGCCCTTCGGAATGAAGAACGCCCCGGCCACCTTCCAGAGACTGGTGAACAAGGTTTTGGCCGGGCTTGAGGCCTTCAGCGCGGCCTACTTAGATAACATTGCCGTGTACAGCAACCACTGGGCCGAGCACCTTCTCCACCTGAAGGCCGTCCTGGCCGCCCTTCAGCGGGCCGGGCTCACAATCAAGGCCAGCAAATGCCAAATCGGCCACGGATCCGTGACCTACCTGGGCCATCAAGTGGGGAGCGGGCAGGTGGCCCCCCTCCAAGCAAAGATAGATGCCATCCAGACCTGGGAACCCCCCACTACCCAGACCGCTGTCCGGGCCTTCCTGGGCCTCACCGGATACTACCGGCGGTTTATCCGGGACTATGGGAGCATTGTTGGCCCCCTCACAGAGTTAACGTCCAAAAAGCAGCCCAAGAAGGTACACTGGACACCCCGCTGCCAAACAGCCTTCGACACCCTAAAGACAGCCATGTGTACTGCTCCGGTGCTGCAGGCCCCGGACTACCAGAAGGAGTTCGTGGTACAGACGGACGCCTCCGAGTATGGGATCGGGGCCGTCCTATCCCAAGCCGACGAAAAGGGGCTCGACCGACCAGTGGCCTTCATCAGCCGACGACTACTGCCCCGAGAGCAACGCTGGAGCACTATTGAGCGTGAGGCCTTCGCTGTGGTGTGGGCCCTCAAGAAGCTCCGGCCCTACCTCTTTGGCACCCACTTCCGGGTCCAGACCGACCACCGGCCCTTGCAATGGCTAATGCAAATGCGGGGCGAGAACCCCAAGCTGCTGCGGTGGTCCATCTCGCTACAAGGGATGGACTTTGACGTCGAACACCGGCCCGGCAATGACCACGCCAACGCCGACGGCCTGTCCCGCTTCTTCCGCCTTGACGAGGAGAATCCCCAAGGAGATGGGTGACTCTCCATGCCTTCGGCTGGGGGGGACGCCTGTTGGACCCGGCCTCGTGGCGTGGTCCGTAACCCCCTGGATTGTGCCCGTTCCCCGCCCCGGCCATCACGGGCCACCCGTCTGAACTGCACCAAGGCCCTTCACCCGGAGCTGCACGTGGACGCATACTCCTCGTGGCTCCGCCATCTTGTTGGCATTCACGTCACACCGTGCACCAGCCGGCGCGACCCCGCTCAACCCGGCCTCGACCCCAGCGAAGCCCCGACATCGAGGCACCATGAACTAGCCAGGGGGTGCCGCAGGAACCATTCATCGCCCCCGGCGGAGGACAGTATCGATGGGACCCCCAACTGTCCTCCCCTCTCGAGGTGTGATCGCCCTGCAACTCCCATGGGCCTGGCGCCTCTCCTGCTGGGCGTCTGGCCACCTCCACCCGGCCACTCCGCCCCCTCGGGCGCATAGGTCCGGACATCAAAGGGCTCCAGACCTATATCTGGGGCGACCCCACCACAGCTCGGCAGTTGTATCCCGGAGTCGAGAGCCCTGCTGATTGAATCGCGGCTGACCCTACGGAGAAGAACTCTTGTCGGAACCATCACGAGCCCTGCTGACTGCGTCGCGGCTCCTTCCTGTGAACCCTTTCTGAACCACCTGGAACATCGGAGCCCTGCTGACGCCGTCGCGGCCCAACCTCGCTGAAACCTCCCTCGGAGCCCTGCTGACGACGTCGCGGCTCGAGCTGAGCAGAAACCATCTTGAGAGCCCTGCTGATTGGATCGCGGCTCTCCACGAACTGTACGCCAGAGCCCTGCTGACGCCGTCGCGGCTCAACCCCTCCGAGATCCGGAGGTCCTCCAGCTTGAGGATAAGAACTGGGCCCCAGGTACCCTCGTACCGCATTCCTGCCAAAGACTGTCCCGCTACCCCGACCCTTCCAAAGAGACACTGAGACTTTTGGTGGATCCCTCGATCCCTTCGTGTAAATATTGACCTCGTAACCTTTTTATTGCTGATAAAGAATTGCTTGTCACAAGACAACCTCCTTGAGTCCTGTGTGGTGGTGTTACTGTGCTAGGACGTGATAGGAGAAGGATCTCTCAGGAGACTTCTCGGCAGCGCTCGGCTACTTCGTGCAGTGTGAGGGCCCCCCCCCTTGGTGGTCGCACCGACTCCTCGGGGTCCGCCTTCCAACACTCACTCTCTACTAATCACTCTACTAATCACTCTACTAATCACTCTACTAATCGCTCTACTAATCGCTCTACTAATCACTCTCTGCTACTCAATCTGCTACTCTCTCTACTACTCTCTCTACTACTCTCTCTACTACTCTCTAATACTCACTCTCTACTACTCTCTACTACTCACTCTCTCCTACTCACTCTCTCCTACTCACACTCTCCTACTCACTCTCTCTACTACTCTCTCTACTACTCTCTCTACTACTCTCTACTACTCTCTCTACTACTCTCTCTACTACTCTCTCTACTACTCTCTCTACTACTCTCTCTACTACTCACTCTCTGCTACTCACTCTCTGCTACTCACTCTCTACTACTCTGCTACTCACTCTACTACTCTCTCTCTGCTACTCTCTCTCTGCTACTCTGCTACTCTCTCTCTGCTACTCTCTCTCTGCTACTCTCTCTGCTACTCTCTCTCTGCTACTCTCTCTCTGCTACTCTCTCTCTGCTACTCACTCTCTACTACTCACTCTCTACTACTCTCTCTACTACTCTCTCTACTAATCACTCTACTAATCACTCTACTAATCACTCTACTAATCACTCTGCTACTCAATCTCTGCTACTCAATCTCTGCTACTCAATCTCTGCTACTCACTCTCTGCTACTCACTCTCTGCTACTCTCTCCGCTACTCTCTCTCTGCTACTCACTCTCTGCTACTCACTCTCTGCTACTCACTCTCTGCTACTCACTCTCTACTACTCTGCTACTCACTCTACTACTAACTCTCTGCTACTCTCTCTCTGCTACTCTGCTACTCACTCTACTACTCACTCTCTACTACTCACTCTCTACTACTCACTCTCTACTACTCACTCTCTACTCTCTACTACACACTCTCTGCTACGCACTCTCTGCTACGCTCTCTACTACTCTCTCTACTACTCTCTCTACTGCTCTCTCTACTGCTCTCTCTACTATTCTCTCTCTACTTTTCACTCTACTACTCCACTACTCTCTACTAATCACTCTCTACTAATCACTCTCTGCTACTCCATCTCTGCTACTCTTTCTACTACTTTTTCTACTACTCACTCTCTACTCTCTCTACTACTCTCTGTACTACTCTCTCTACTACTCACACTCTACTACTCTCTCTACTCACTCTCTCCTACTCACTCTCTCCTACTCACTCTCTCCTACTACTCTCTCTACTACTCTCTCTACTACTCTCTCTACTACTCTCTCTACTACTCTCTCTACTACTCTCTCTACTACTCACTCTACTACTCACTCTACTACTCACTCTAGTAGAGTGATTAGTAGAGTGATTAGTAATCACTCTACTAATCACTTTGCTACTCAATCTCTGCTACTCAATCTCTGCTACTCTCTCTACTACTCTCTACTACTCTCTTTACTACTCTCTCTCCTACTCACTCTCTCCTACTCACTCTCTCTACTACTCTCTACTACTCTCTCTACTACTCTCTCTACTACTCTACTACTCACTCTCTACTACTCACTCTCTACTACTCTCTACTACTCACTCTCTACTACTCACTCTACTCTCTCTACTACTCTCTCTACTACTCACTCTCTACTACTCACTCTCTCCTACTCACTCTCTCCTACTCACTCTCTCCTACTCACTCTCTCCTCACTCTCTCTACTACTCTCTCTACTACTCTCTCTACTACTCTCTCTACTACTCTCTCTACTACTCACTCTACTACTCACTCTGCTACTCACTCTGCTACTCACTCTCTGCTACTCTTTCCCTGCTACTCTCTCCCTGCTACTCTCTCCCTGCTACTCACTCTACTACTCACTCTACTACTCACTCTACTACTCACTCTCTGCTACTCTCTCTGCTACTCTGCTACTCTCTCTCTGCTACTCTCTCTCTGCTACTCACGCTCTACTAATCACTCTCTACTAATCACTCTCTACTAATCACTCTCTGCTACTCCATCTCTGCTACTCTTTCTACTACTTTTTCTTCTACTCACTCTCTACTCTCTCTACTACTCTCTGTACTACTCTCTCTACTACTCACACTCTACTACTCTCTCTACTCACTCTCTCCTACTCACTCTCTCCTACTCACTCTCTCCTACTCACTCTCTCCTACTCACTCTCTCTACTACTCTCTACTACTCTCTCTACTACTCACTCTACTACTCACTCTAGTAGAGTGATTAGTAGAGTGATTAGTAGAGTGATTAGTAATCACTCTACTAATCACTCTGCTACTCAATCTCTGCTACTCAATCTCTGCTACTCTCTCTACTACTCTCTACTACTCTCTTTACTACTCTACTACTCTCTCTACTACTCTACTACTCACTCTCTACTACTCACTCTCTACTACTCTCTACTACTCACTCTCTACTACTCTCTACTACTCACTCTCTACTACTCACTCTCTACTACTCACTCTACTCTCTCTACTACTCTCTCTACTACTCACTCTCTCCTACTCACTCTCTCCTACTCACTCTCTCCTACTCACTCTCTCCTCACTCTCTCTACTACTCTCTCTACTACTCTCTCTGCTACTCACTCTGCTACTCACTCTGCTACTCACTCTCTGCTACTCACTCTCTGCTACTCTCTCCCTGCTACTCTCTCCCTGCTACTCTCTCCCTGCTACTCTCTCCCTGCTACTCTCTCCCTGCTACTCTCTCCCTTCTACTCTCTCCCTTCTACTCTCTCCCTGCTACTCACTCCCTGCTACTCACTCTACTACTCACTCTACTACTCACTCTACTACTCACTCTACTACTCACTCTGCTACTCTCTCCCTGCTACTCTCTCCCTGCTACTCTCTCCCTGCTACTCTCTCCCTGCTACTCACTCCCTGCTACTCACTCCCTGCTACTCACTCTACTACTCACTCTACTACTCACTCTACTACTCACTCTCTGCCACTCTCTCTGCTACTCTCTGCTACTCTCTCTGCTACTCTCTCTCTGCTACTCACGCTCTACTACTCACTCTCTACTACTCACTCTCTACTCTCTCTACTACTCTCTCTACTGCTCACACTCTACTACTCTCTCTACTCACTCTCTCCTACTCACTCTCTCCTACTCACTCTCTCCTACTCACTCTCTCCTACTCACTCTCTCCTACTCACTCTCTCTACTACTCTCTCTACTACACCACTACTCACTCTACTACTCCACTACTCTCCACTAATCAGTCTCTACTAATCACTCTGCTAATCACTCTGCTAATCACTCTGCTGATCACTCTGCTAATCACTCTACTACTCACTCTACTACTCAATCTCTACTACTCACTCTCTGCTACTCACTCTCTGCTACTCACTCTCTGCTACTCACTCTCTACTACTCACTCTCTACTACTCACTCTCTACTACTTACTCTACTACTCACTCTCTACTACTCACTCTGCTACTCACTCTCTGCTACTCACTCTCTGCTACTCACTCTCTGCTACTCACTCTCTACTACTCTCCCTGCTACTCTCTCCCTGCTACTCTCTCCCTGCTACTCACTCTCTGCTACTCACTCTCTACTACTCGCTCTCTACTACTCGCTCTCTACTACTCGCTCTCTACTACTCGCTCTCTACTACTCACTCTCTACTACTCACTCTGCTACTCTCTACTACTCACTCTCTACTACTCACTCTCTGCTATTCTCTACTACTTTCTCTACTGCTCACTCCACTACTACTCTCTACTACTCTCTACTACTCACTCTCTGCTACTCACTCTCTGCTACTCACTCTCTGCTACTCACTCTCTGCTACTCACTCTCTACTACTCTCTACTACTCTCTACTACTCTCTCCGCTACTCGCTCTCTACTACTCTCTCCGCTACTCTCTACTACTCCCTCTTTACTACTCCCTCTACTCTCTCTACTACTCTCTCTCTACTACTCTCTCTACTACTCTCTCTACTACTCACTCTCTACTACTCACTCTCTACTACTCGCTCTCTACTACTCCCTCTACTCTCTCTACTACTCTCTCTCTACTACTCTCTCTCTACTACTCTCTCTCTACTACTCTCTCTCTACTACTCTCTCCACTACTCTCTACTACTTTCTACCACTTTCTACCACTCACTCTCTACTACTCTACTACGCACTCTCTACTACTCACTCTCTACTACGCACTCTCTACTACGCACTCTCTACTACTCACTCTCTACTACTCACTCTCTACTACTCACTCTACGCTATTCTCTACTACTCACTCTACTACTTTCTCTACCACTTTCTGTACTGCTCACTCTCTACTGCTCACTCCACTACTACTTTCTCTACTACTCTCTACTACTCTCTACTACTCTCTCTACTATACTCTCTACTACTCGCTCTCTACTACTCGCTCTCTACTACTCGCTCTCTACTACTCGCTCTCTACTACTTGCTCTCTACTACTACTCACTCTCTACTACTCTACTACTCACTCTCTACTACTTGCTCTCTACTACTCACTGTCTACTACTCGTGCTCTACTAATCACTCTCCCACTCTCTCTACTACTCTCTCTCTGCTACCCACTCTACTGCTCACTCTACTGCTCACTCTACTGCTCACTCTACTGCTCTCTCTACTACTCACACTCTACTACTCACTCTACTACTCTCTTCTACTCACTCTTTACTACTCTACTACTCTCTCTACTACTCTACTACTCTCTACTACTCTCTACTACTCTCTACTACACACTCTCTACTGCTTGCTCTCTACTGCTTGCTCTCTACTGCTTGTTCTCTACTACTCTCTACTATTCACTCTCTACTACTCTTTACTATTCACTCTCTACTATTCACTCTCTACTATTCACTCTCTCTACTATTCACTCTCTGTACTATTCACTCTCTCTACTACTCACTCTTTCTACTACTCACTCTCTCTACTACTCACTCTCTCTACTACTCACTCTCTCTACTACTCACTCTGCTACTCACTCTACTGCTTGCTCTCTACTACCCGCTCTCTTCCACTCCCTCTCTTCTACTCCCTCTCTACTACTCCCTCTCTACTACTCCCTGTCTACTACTCCTACTACTCACTCTCTACTACTCACTCTCTACTAATCACTCTACCACTCACTCTACTACTCTCTACTACTCACTCTACTACTCACTCTCTGCTATTCTCTACTACTCACTCTACTACTGCTCACTCCACTACTACTTTCTCTACTACTCTCTACTACTTTCTACTACTCTCTACTACTCTCTCTACTATACTCTCTACTACTCACTCCCTACTCACTCTCTACCCCTCACTCTCTACCCCTCACTCTCTACTACTCACTCTTCTACTCACTCTTCTACTCACTCTTCGACTCACTCTTCGACTCACTCTTCGACTTACTCTTCGACTCACTCTTCGACTCACTCTCTACGACTCGCTCTCTACTACTCGCTCTCTACTACTCGCTCTTTTCTACTCGCTCTTTTCTACTCGCTCTTTTCTACTCGCTCTCTTCTACTTGCTCTTTTCTACTCGCTCTCTTCTACTCGCTCTTTACTACTTGCGCTCTGCTTCTCTCTACTACTACTCACTACTACTTGCTCTCTACTACTTACTGTCTACTACTCACGCTCTACTAATCACTCTCTGCTACTTTCTCCCTGCTACTCACACTCTGCTACTCACTCTCTACTCTCTGCTACTCTCTGCTACTCTCTCTCTGCTACTCTTTCTCTGCTACTCTCTCTCTGCTACTCTCTCCCAACTACTCACTCTCTACTACTCACTCTACTACTCACTCTCTACTACTCACTCTCTACTCTCTACCCCTCACTCTCTACTACTACTCACTCTCTACTACTCTCTCTACTACTCCCTCTCTACTACTCACCCTACTACTCCACTACTCTCTACTAATCACTCTCTACTAATCACTCTCTGCTACTCCATCTCTGCTACTCTTTCTACTACTCTTTCTACTACTCACTCTCTACTCTCTACTGCTCTCTGTACTACTCTCTCTACTACTCACACTCTACTACTCTCTCTACTCCTCCTCACTCTCTCCTACTCACTCTCTCCTAATCACTCTCTCCTACTCACTCTCCCCTACTCACTCTCCTACTCACTCTCTCTACTACTCTCTCTACTACTCTCTCTACTACTCTCTCTACTACTCTCTCTACTACTCTCTGTACTACTCTCTGTACTACTCTCTGTACTACTCTCTCTACTACTCTCTCTACTACTCTCTCTACTACTCTCTCTACTACTCTCTGTACTACTCTCTCTGCTACCCACTCTCTGCTACCCACTCTCTGCTACCCACTCTGCTACCCACTCTCTGCTACCCACTCTCTGCTACTCTCTCTACTACTCTCTACTACTCTCTCTACTACTCACTCTCTGCTATTCTCTACTACTCACTCTACTACTTTCTCTACCGCTTTCTCTACTGCTCACTCTCTACTGCTCACTCCACTACTACTTTCTCTACTACTCTCTACTACTCTCTCTACTATACTCTCTACTACTCACTCTCTACTACTACTCTCTCTACTACTGTCTCTACTACTCTCTCTACTACTCTCTTTCTACTATTCTCTCTCTACTACTCTCTCCTACTCTCTCTCCTACTCTCTCTACTACTCTCTCTACTACTCTCTCTACTACTCCACTACTCTCTCCTACTCACTCTACTACTCCACTACTCTCTACTACTCACTCTCTACTAATCACTCTACTAATCACTCTACTAATCAATCTCTGCTACTCAATCTCTGCTACTCAATCTCTGCTACTCTCTCTACTACTCTCTCTACTACTCTCTCTACTACTCTCTCTACTACTCTCTACTTCTCACTCTCTACTACTCTCTACTACTCACTCTTTACTACTCACTCTCTACTCTCTCTACTACTCTCTGTACTACTCTCTCTACTACTCACACTCTACTACTCTCTCTACTCACTCTCTCCTACTCACTCTCTCCTACTCACTCTCTCCTACTCACTCTACTACTCACTCTACTACTCACTCTACTACTCACTCTGCTACTCAATCTCTGCTACTCAATCTCTGCTACTCGATCTCTGCTACTCAATCTCTGCTACTCAATCTCTACTACACTCTCTACTACTCTACTACTCTCTCTACTACTCTCTCTACTACTCTCTTCTACCCTCTCTACTACTCACACTCTACTACTCACACTCTACTACTCACACTCTACTACTCACTCTCTCCTACTCACTCTCTCCTACTCACTCGCTCCTACTCACTCTCTCCTACTCACTCTCTCCTACTCACTCTCTGCTACTCACTCTCTGCTACTCACTCTCTGCTACTCACTCTCTGCTACTCACTCTCTGCTACTCTCTACTACTCTCTACTACTCTCTACTACTCTCTCTACTACTCACTCTACTACTCACTCTACTACTCTCTCTGCTATTCTCTACTACTCACTCTACTACTGCTCACTCCACTACTACTTTCTCTACTACTCTCTACTACTTTCTACTACTCTCTACTACTCTCTCTACTATACTCTCTACTACTCACTCCCTACTCACTCTCTACCCCTCACTCTCTACCCCTCACTCTCTACTACTCACTCTTCTACTCACTCTTCTACTCACTCTTCTACTCACTCTTCTACTCACTCTTCTACTCACTCTTCTACTCACTCTTCTACTCACTCTTCTACTCGCTCTACGACTCGCTCTCTTCGACTCGCTCTCTACGACTCGCTCTCTACGACTCGCTCTCTACTACTCGCTCTCTACTACTCGCTCTCTACGACACGCTCTTTTCTACTCGCTCTTTTCTACTCGCTCTCTTCTACTCGCTCTTTACTACTTGCGCTCTGCTTCTCTCTACTACTACTCACTCTACTACTTGCTCTCTACTACTTACTGTCTACTACTCGCGCTCTACTAATCACTCTCCCACTCTCTCTACTACTCTCTCTGCTACTCTCTACTACCCACTCTCTACTGCTCACTCTACTACTTTCTCTACTACTCACTCTCTACTCACACTACTGCTCACACTCTATTACTCTCTCTACTACTCTCTCTACTACTCTCTCTACTACTCTCTACTACTCACTCTCCACTACTCTCTCCACTACTCTCTCCACTACTCTCTACCACTTTCTACCACTCACTCTCTACTACTCTACTACCCACTCTCTACTACCCACTCTCTACTGCTCACTCTCTACTGCTCACTCTACTGCTCACTCTACTGCTCACTCTACTACTCTCTCTACTACTTTCTCTACTACTCACTCTCTACTCACACTACTGCTCACACTCTACTACTCTCTACTACTCTCTCTACTACTCTCTCTACTACTCTCTCTACTACTCTCTCTACTACTCTCTCTACTACTCACTCTCTACT
Source organism: Triturus cristatus (assembly GCF_964204655.1). Lineage (NCBI taxonomy): Eukaryota > Metazoa > Chordata > Amphibia > Caudata > Salamandridae > Triturus > Triturus cristatus. The sequence goes on along the minus strand of NC_140579.1, from coordinate 390,740,065 downwards.
ACTCTCTCCACTACTCTCTCTACTACTTTCTACCACTCTCTACTACTCACTCTGCTACTCTCTACTACTCACTCTCTACTACTCACTCTCTGCTATTCTCTACTACTTTCTCTACTACTTTCTCTACTGCTCACTCTCTACTGCTCACTCCACTACTACTCTCTACTACTCTCTACTACTCACTCTCTACTACTCACTCTCTGCTACTCACTCTCTGCTACTCTCTACTACTCTCTACTACTCTCTCTACTACTCACTCTACTACTCTCTCTGCTATTCTCTACTACTCACTCTACTACTGCTCACTCCACTACTACTTTCTCTACTACTCTCTACTACTTTCTACTACTCTCTACTACTCTCTCTACTATACTCTCTACTACTCACTCCCTACTCACTCTCTACCCCTCACTCTCTACCCCTCACTCTCTACTACTCACTCTTCTACTCACTCTTCTACTCACTCTTCTACTCACTCTTCTACTCACTCTTCTACTCACTCTACGACTCGCTCTCTTCTACTCGCTCTCTACGACTCGCTCTCTACGACTCGCTCTCTACGACTCGCTCTCTACTACTCGCTCTCTACGACTCGCTCTTTTCTACTCGCTCTTTTCTACTCGCTCTTTACTACTTGCGCTCTGCTTCTCTCTACTACTACTCACTCTACTACTTGCTCTCTACTACTTACTGTCTACTACTCGCGCTCTACTAATCACTCTCCCACTCTCTCTACTACTCTCTCTGCTACTCTCTACTACCCACTCTCTACTGCTCACTCTACTACTTTCTCTACTACTCACTCTCTACTCACACTACTGCTCACACTCTATTACTCTCTCTACTACTCTCTCTACTACTCTCTCTACTACTCACTCTCCACTACTCTCTCCACTACTCTCTCCACTACTCTCTCTACTACTTTCTACCACTTTCTACCACTCACTCTCTACTACTCTACTACCCACTCTCTACTACCCACTCTCTACTGCTCACTCTCTACTGCTCACTCTACTGCTCACTCTACTACTCTCTCTACTACTTTCTCTACTACTCACTCTCTACTCACACTACTGCTCACACTCTACTACTCTCTACTACTCTCTCTACTACTCTCTCTACTACTCTCTCCACTACTCTCTCTACTACTTTCTACCACTCTCTACTACTCACTCTGCTACTCTCTACTACTCACTCTCTACTACTCACTCTCTGCTATTCTCTACTACTTTCTCTACTACTTTCTCTACTGCTCACTCTCTACTGCTCACTCCACTACTACTCTCTACTACTCTCTACTACTCACTCTCTACTACTCACTCTCTGCTACTCACTCTCTGCTACTCTCTACTACTCTCTACTACTCTCTACTACTCTCTCTACTACTCACTCTACTACTCTCTCTGCTATTCTCTACTACTCACTCTACTACTGCTCACTCCACTACTACTTTCTCTACTACTCTCTACTACTTTCTACTACTCTCTACTACTCTCTCTACTATACTCTCTACTACTCACTCCCTACTCACTCTCTACCCCTCACTCTCTACCCCTCACTCTCTACTACTCACTCTTCTACTCACTCTTCTACTCACTCTTCTACTCACTCTTCTACTCACTCTACGACTCGCTCTCTTCTACTCGCTCTCTACGACTCGCTCTCTACGACTCGCTCTCTACGACTCGCTCTCTACTACTCGCTCTCTACGACTCGCTCTTTTCTACTCGCTCTTTTCTACTCGCTCTTTACTACTTGCGCTCTGCTTCTCTCTACTACTACTCACTCTACTACTTGCTCTCTACTACTTACTGTCTACTACTCGCGCTCTACTAATCACTCTCCCACTCTCTCTACTACTCTCTCTGCTACTCTCTACTACCCACTCTCTACTGCTCACTCTACTACTTTCTCTACTACTCACTCTCTACTCACACTACTGCTCACACTCTATTACTCTCTCTACTACTCTCTCTACTACTCTCTCTACTACTCACTCTCCACTACTCTCTCCACTACTCTCTCCACTACTCTCTCTACTACTTTCTACCACTTTCTACCACTCACTCTCTACTACTCTACTACCCACTCTCTACTACCCACTCTCTACTGCTCACTCTCTACTGCTCACTCTACTGCTCACTCTACTGCTCACTCTACTACTCTCTCTACTACTTTCTCTACTACTCACTCTCTACTCACACTACTGCTCACACTCTACTACTCTCTACTACTCTCTCTACTACTCTCTCTACTACTCTCTCTACTACTCTCTCTACTACTCACTCTCTACTACTCTCTCCACTACTCTCTACTACTTTCTACCACTCTCTACTACTCACTCTGCTACTCTCTACTACTCACTCTCTACTACTCACTCTCTGCTATTCTCTACTACTTTCTCTACTACTTTCTCTACTGCTCACTCTCTACTGCTCACTCCACTACTACTCTCTACTACTCTCTACTACTCACTCTCTGCTACTCACTCTCTGCTACTCACTCTCTGCTACTCACTCTCTGCTACTCACTCTCTGCTACTCACTCTCTGCTACACCCTCTCTACTACTCTTTCTACTACTCTACTACTCTCTACTACTCTACTACTCTCTCCGCTACTCTCTCCACTACTCGCTCTCTACTACTCCGCTACTCTCTACTACTCCCTCTACTCTCTCTACTACTCTCTCTACTACTTTCTCTACTACTCTCTCTACTACTCTCTACTACTCACTCTCTACTACTCACTCTCTACTACTCACTCTCTACTACTCGCTCTCTACTACTCGCTCTCTACTACTCGCTCTCTAATACTCGCTCTCTACTACTCGCTCTCTACTACTCACTCTCTACTACTCCCTCTACTACTCTCTCTACTACTCTCTCTCTACTACTCTCTCCACTACTCTCTACTACTTTCTACCACTTTCTACCACTCACTCTCTACTACGCACTCTCTACTACTCACTCTCTACTACGCACTCTCTACTACTCACTCTCTACTACTCACTCTACTACTCTCTACTACTCACTCTCTACTACTCACTCTCTACTACTCACTACTCACTCTCTACTACTCACTCTCTACTACTCACTCTCTCCTACTCACTCTCTCCTACTCATTCTCCTACTCACTCTCTCCTACTCACTCTCTCTACTACTCTCTACTACTCTTTCTACTACTCACTCTCTACTACTTACTCTCTACTACTTACTCTCTACTACTCACTCTACTACTCACTCTACTACTCACTCTCTACTACTCACTCTCTACTAATCACTCTACCACTCACTCTACTACTCACTCTACCACTCACTCTACTACTCACTCTCTGCTATTCTCTACTACTCACTCTACTACTGCTCACTCCACTACTACTTTCTCTACTACTCTCTACTACTTTCTACTACTCTCTACTACTCTCTCTACTATACTCTCTACTACTCACTCCCTACTCACTCTCTACCCCTCACTCTCTACAACTCACTCTTCTACTCACTCTTCGACTCACTCTTCGACTCACTCTTCGACTCACTCTTCGACTCACTCTCTTCTACTCGCTCTCTTCTACTCGCTCTCTACTACTCGCTCTCTACTACTCGCTCTCTACTACTCGCTCTCTACTACTCGCTCTTTTCTACTCGCTCTTTTCTACTCGCTCTCTTCTACTCGCTCTTTACTACTTGCGCTCTGCTTCTCTCTACTACTACTGTCTACTACTCGCGCTCTACTAATCACTCTCTGCTACTTTCTCCCTGCTACTCACTCTCTGCTAATCACTCTCTGCTACTCACTCTCTGCTACTCACTCTCTACTCTCTGCTACTCTCTCTCTGCTACTCTCTCTCTGCTACTCTCTCTCTACTACTCACTCTACTACTCACTCTCTACTACTCACTCTCTACTCTCTACTACACACTCTCTGCTACGCACTCTCTGCTACGCACTCTCTCCTACGCACTCTCTCCTACACACTCTCTACTACTCTCTCTACTACTCTCTCTGCTACTCTCTCTACTACTCTCTCTCTACTATTCACTCTACTAACTCTCTACTCACTCTCTACCCCTCACTCTCTACTACTACTCACTCTCTACTACTCTCTCTACTACTCACTCTCTACTACTCACTCTTCTACTCCACTACTCTCTACTAATCACTCTCTGCTACTCCATCTCTGCTACTCTTTCTACTACTCTTTCTACTACTCACTCTCTACTCTCTACTACTCACTGTACTACTCTCTCTACAACTCACACTCTACTACTCTCTCTACTCCTCCTCACTCTCTCCTACTCACTCTCTCCTACTCACTCTCCCCTACTCACTCTCCTTCTCACTCTCTCTACTACTCTCTCTACTACTCTCTACTACTCTCTCTACTACTCTCTCTACTACTCTCTCTACTACTCTCTCTACTACTCTCTCTACTACTCTCTCTACTACTCACTCTACTAATCACTCTGCTACCCACTCTCTGCTACCCACTCTCTGCTACCCACTCTCTGCTACCCACTCTCTGCTACCCACTCTCTGCTACCCACTCTCTGCTACCCACTCTCTGCTACTCTCTCTACTACTCTCTACTACTCTCTCTACTACTCACTCTCTGCTATTCTCTACTACTCACTCTACTACTTTCTCTACCGCTTTCTCTACTGCTCACTCTCTACTGCTCACTCCACTACTACTTTCTCTACTACTTTCTCTACTACTCTCTACTACTCTCTCTACTATACTCTCTACTACTCACTCTCTACTACTACTCTCTCTACTATACTCTCTCTACTACTCTCTCTACTACTCTCTCCTACTCTCTCTCCTACTCTCTCTCCTACTCTTTCTACTACTCTCTCTACTACTCCACTACTCTCTCCTACTCACTCTACTACTCCACTACTCTATCCTACTCACTCTCTACTAATCACTCTACTAATTACTCTACTAATCAATCTCTGCTACTCAATCTCTGCTACTCAATCTCTGCTACTCTCTCGACTACTCTCTCTACTACTCTCTCTACTACTCTCTACTACTCACTCTCTACTACTCACTCTCTACTACTCTCTACTACTCACTCTCTACTACTCACTCTCTACTCTCTCTACTACTCACTCTCTACTACTCTCTACTACTCACTCTCTACTACTCACTCTCTACTCTCTCTACTACTCTCTGTACTACTCTCTCTACTACTCACACTCTACTACTCTCTCTACTCTTCTCTCCTACTCACTCTCTCCTACTCACTCTCTCCTACTCACTCTCTCCTACTCACTCTCTCCTACTCACTCTCTCCTACTCACTCTCTCCTACTCACTCTACTACTCACTCTGCTACTCACTCTGCTACTCACTCTGCTACTCACTCTGCTACTCACTCTGCTACTCAATCTCTGCTACTCAATCTCTGCTACTCAATCTCTGCTACTCAATCTCTACTACACTCTCTACTACTCTACTACTCTCTCTACTACTCTCTACTACTCACTACTCACTCTCTACTACTCACTCTCTACTACTCACTCTCTCCTCACTCTCTCTACTACTCTCTCTACTACTCTCTACTACTCTCTCTACTACTCACACTCTACTACTCACACTCTACTACTCACACTCTACTACTCACTCTCTCCTACTCACTCTCTGCTACGCACTCTCTGCTACGCACTCTCTCCTATGCACTCTCTACTACTCTCTCTACTACTCTCTCTACTACTCCACTACTCTCTACTAATCACTCTCTACTAATCACTCTCTGCTACTCTTTCTACTACTCTTTCTACTACTCACTCTCTACTCTCTACTACTCTCTGTACTACTCGCTCTACTACTCACACTCTACTACTCTCTCTACTCCTCCTCACACTCTACTACTCTCTCTACTCCTCCTCACTCTCTCCTCCTCACTCTCTACTACTCACTCTCTCCTACTCACTCTCCCCTACTCACTCTCCTACTCACTCTCTCTACTACTCTCTCTACTACTCTCTCTACTACTCTCTCTACTACTCTCTCTACTACTCTCTCTACTACTCTCTCTACTACTCTCTCTACTACTCACTCTACTAATCACTCTGCTACCCACTCTCTGCTACCCACTCTCTGCTACCCACTCTCTGCTACTCTCTCTACTATACTCTCTACTACTCACTCTCTACTACTACTCTCTCTACTACTCTCTCTACTACTCTCTACTACTCTCTCTCTACTACTCTCTCCTACTCTCTCTCCTACTCTCTCTCCTACTCTCTCTCCTACTCTCTCTCCTACTCTCCCTACTACTCTCTCTACTACTCCACTACTCTCTCCTACTCACTCTACTACTCCACTACTCTCTACTACTCACTCTCTACTAATCACTCTACTAATCAATCTCTGCTACTCAATCTCTGCTACTCAATCTCTGCTACTCAATCTCTGCTACTCAATCTCTGCTACTCTCTCTACTACTCTCTCTACTACTCTCTCTACTACTCTCTACTACTCACTCTCTACTACTCTCTACTACTCACTCTCTACTACTCACTCTCTACTCTCTCTACTACTCTCTGTACTACTCTCTGTACTACTCTCTCTACTACTCACACTCTACTACTCTCTCTACTCTTCTCTCCTACTCACTCTCTCCTACTCACTCTCCCCTACTCACTCTCTCCTACTCACTCTCTCCTACTCACTCTCTCCTACTCACTCTACTACTCACTCTACTACTCACTCTACTACTCACTCTGCTACTCAATCTCTGCTACTCAATCTCTGCTACTCAATCTCTACTACACTCTCTACTACTCTACTACTCTCTACTACTCACTCTCTACTACTCACTCTCTACTACTCACTCTCTCCTCACTCTCTCTACTACTCTCTCTACTACTCACACTCTACTACTCACACTCTACTACTCACACTCTACTACTCACACTCTACTACTCACACTCTACTACTCACTCTCTCCTACTCACTCTCTCCTACTCACTCTCTGCTACTCACTCTCTGCTACTCACTCTCTGCTACTCACTCTCTGCTACTCACTCTCTGCTACTCACTCTCTGCTACTCTACTACTCTCTACTACTCTCTACTACTCTCTACTACACTCTCTACTACTCACTCTCTACTACACTCTCTCTACTACACTCTCTCTACTACACTCTCTCTACTACTCACTCTCTACTACTCACTCTCTACTACTCACTCTCTACTACTCACTCTACTACTCACTCTACTACTCACTCTCTGCTATTCTCTACTACTCACTCCACTACTGCTCACTCCACTACTACTTTCTCTACTACTCTCTACTACTTTCTACTACTCTCTACTACTCTCTCTACTACTCACTCCCTACTCACTCTCTACCCCTCACTCTCTACTACTCCCTCTTCTACTCACTCTTCTACTCACTCTTCTACTCACTCTCTACGACTCGCTCTCTTCTACTCGCTCTCTACGACTCGCTCTCTACGACTCGCTCTCTACTACTCGCTCTCTACTACTCGCTCTTTTCTACTCGCTCTTTTCTACTCGCTCTTTTCTACTCGCTCTCTTCTACTCGCTCTTTACTACTTGCGCTCTGCTTCACTCTACTACTACTCACTCTACTACTTACTGTCTACTACTCGCGCTCTACTAATCACTCTCCCACTCTCTCTACTACTCTCTCTGCCACTCTCTACTACCCACTCTCTACTGCTCACTCTACTACTTTCTCTTCTACTCACTCTCTACTCACACTACTGCTCACACTCTACTACTCTCTCTACTACTCTCTCTACTACTCTCTCTACTACTCTCTCTACTACTCACTCTCCACTACTCTCTCCACTACTCTCTCCACTACTCTCTCTACTACTTTCTACCACTTTCTACCACTCACTCTCTACTACTCTACTACCCACTCTCTACTACCCACTCTCTACTGCTCACTCTCTACTGCTCACTCTACTGCTCACTCTACTGCTCACTCTACTACTCTCTCTACTACTTTCTCTACTACTCACTCTCTACTCACACTACTGCTCACACTCTACTACTCTCTCTACTACTCTCTCTACTACTCTCTCTACTACTCTCTCTACTACTCTCTCTACTACTCTCTCTACTACTCACTCTCTACTACTCTCTACTACTCTCTCCACTACTCTCTCTACTACTTTCTACCACTTTCTACCACTCACTCTCTACTACTCTACTACTCGCTCTCTACTACTCGCTCTCTGCTACTCGCTCTATACTACTCACTCTCTACTACTCACTCTCTACTACTCTCTCTCTACTACTCACTCTGTGCTATTCTCTACTACTTTCTCTACTGCTCACTCTCTACTGCTCACTCCACTACTACTCTCTACTACTCCCTCTCTACTACTCACTCTCTGCTACTCACTCTCTGCTACTCACTCTCTGCTACTCACTCTCTGCTACTCACTCTCTGCTACACCCTCTCTACTACTCTTTCTACTACTCTACTACTCTCTACTACTCTCTACTACTCTCTCCGCTACTCGCCCTCTACTACTCCGCTACTCTCTACTACTCCCTCTACTCTCTCTACTACTCTCTCTACTACTCTCTCTACTACTCTCTCTACTACTCTCTACTACTCACTCTCTACTACTCGCTCTCTAATACTCGCTCTCTACTACTCACTCTCTACTACTCGCTCTCTACTACTCACTCTCTACTACTTACTCTCTACTACTCCCTCTACTACTCTCTCTACTACTCTCTCTCTACTACTCTCTCCACTACTCTCTACTACTTTCTACCACTTTCTACCACTCACTCTCTACTACGCACTCTCTACTACTCACTCTCTACTACGCACTCTCTACTACGCACTCTCTACTACTCACTCTCTACTACTCACTACTCACTCTCTACTACTCACTACTACTCACTCTCTACTACTCACTCTACGCTATTCTCTACTACTCACTCTACTACTTTCTGTACTGCTCACTCTCTTTCTCACTCCACTACTACTTTCTCTACTACTCTCTACTATACTCTCTACTACTCGCTCTCTACTACTCGCTCTCTACTACTCGCTCTTTACTACTTGCTCTCTGCTTCTCTCTACTACTACTCACTCTCTACTACTCTACTACTCACTCTCTACTACTTGCTCTCTACTACTCACTGTCTACTACTCGCGCTCTACTAATCACTCTCCCACTCTCTCTACTACTCTCTCTACTACTCTCTCTCTGCTACTCTCTGCTACCCACTCTACTGCTCACTCTACTGCTCACTCTACTGCTCACTCCTCTACTGCTCACTCTACTGCTCACTCTACTGCTCTCTCTACTACTCTCTACTACTCTCTACTACTCTCTACTACACACTCTCTACTGCTTGCTCTCTACTGCTTGCTCTCTACTACTCTCTACTATTCACTCTCTACTACTCTCTACAATTCACTCTCTACAATTCACTCTCTCTACTATTCACTCTGTCTACTATTCACTCTCTCTACTATTCACTCTCTCTACTACTCACTCTCTCTACTACTCACTCTCTCTACTACTCACTCTCTCTACTACTCCCTCTCTACTTACTCCCTCTCTACTACTCTCTACTACTCACTCTCTACTACTCACTCTCTACTCTCTCTACTACTCTCTGTACTACTCTCTCTACTACTCACACTCTACTACTCTCTCTACTCTTCTCTCCTACTCACTCTCTCCTACTCACTCTCTCCTACTCACTCTCTCCTACTCACTCTCTCCTACTCACTCTCTCCTACTCACTCTCTCCCACTCACTCTACTACTCACTCTGCTACTCACTCTGCTACTCACTCTGCTACTCACTCTGCTACTCACTCTGCTACTCACTCTGCTACTCACTCTGCTACTCAATCTCTGCTACTCAATCTCTGCTACTCAATCTCTACTACACTCTCTACTACTCTACTACTCTCTCTACTACTCTCTACTACTCACTACTCACTCTCTACTACTCACTCTCTACTACTCACTCTCTCCTCACTCTCTCTACTACTCTCTCTACTACTCTCTACTACTCTCTCTACTACTCACACTCTACTACTCACACTCTACTACTCACTCTCTCCTACTCACTCTCTGCTACGCACTCTCTGCTACGCACTCTCTGCTACGCACTCTCTCCTATGCACTCTCTACTACTCTCTCTACTACTCTCTCTACTACTCCACTACTCTCTACTAATCACTCTCTACTAATCACTCTCTGCTACTCCATCTCTGCTACTCTTTCTACTACTCTTTCTACTACTCACTCTCTACTCTCTACTACTCTCTGTACTACTCGCTCTACTACTCACACTCTACTACTCTCTCTACTCCTCCTCACACTCTACTACTCTCTCTACTCCTCCTCACTCTCTCCTACTCACTCTCTGCTACGCACTCTCTGCTACGCACTCTCTGCTACGCACTCTCTCCTATGCACTCTCTCCTACTCTCTCTCCTACTCTCTCTCCTACTCTCCCTACTACTCTCTCTACTACTCTCTCTACTACTCCACTACTCTCTCCTACTCACTCTACTACTCCACTACTCTCTACTACTCACTCTCTACTAATCACTCTACTAATCAATCTCTGCTACTCAATCTCTGCTACTCAATCTCTGCTACTCAATCTCTGCTACTCAATCTCTGCTACTCAATCTCTGCTACTCTCTCTACTACTCTCTCTACTACTCTCTCTACTACTCTCTACTACTCACTCTCTACTACTCTCTACTACTCACTCTCTACTACTCACTCTCTACTCTCTCTACTACTCTCTGTACTACTCTCTCTACTACTCACACTCTACTACTCTCTCTACTCTTCTCTCCTACTCACTCTCTCCTACTCACTCTCTCCTACTCACTCTCTCCTACTCACTCTCTCCTACTCACTCTCTCCTACTCACCAATCTCTGCTACTCAATCTCTACTACACTCTCTACTACTCTACTACTCTCTACTACTCACTCTCTACTACTCACTCTCTACTACTCACTCTCTCCTCACTCTCTCTACTACTCTCTCTACTACTCTCTACTACTCTCTCTACTAATCACACTCTACTACTCACACTCTACTACTCACACTCTACTACTCACTCTCTCCTACTCACTCTCTCCTACTCACTCTCTGCTACTCACTCTCTCCTACTCACTCTCTGCTACTCACTCTCTGCTACTCACTCTCTGCTACTCTACTACTCTCTACTACTCTCTACTACTCTCTACTACACTCTCTACTACTCACTCTCTACTACACTCTCTCTACTACACTCTCTCTACTACACTCTCTCTACTACTCACTCTCTACTACTCACTCTCTACTACTCACTCTACTACTCACTCTACTACTCACTCTACTACTCACTCTACTACTCACTCTACTACTCACTCTCTGCTATTCTCTACTACTCACTCTACTACTGCTCACTCCACTACTACTTTCTCTACTACTCTCTACTACTTTCTACTACTCTCTACTACTCTCTCTACTATACTCTCTACTACTCACTCCCTACTCACTCTCTACCCCTCACTCTCTACTACTCCCTCTTCTACTCCCTCTTCTACTCACTCTTCTACTCACTCTTCTACTCACTCTTCTACTCACTCTTCTACTCACTCTTCTACTCACTCTCTATGACTCGCTCTCTTCTACTCGCTCTCTTCGACTCGCTCTCTACGACTCGCTCTCTACTACTCGCTCTCTACTACTCGCTCTCTACTACTCGCTCTTTTCTACTCGCTCTTTTCTACTCGCTCTCTTCTACTCGCTCTTTACTACTTGCGCTCTGCTTCTCTCTACTACTACTCACTCTACTACTTACTGTCTACTACTCGCGCTCTACTAATCACTCTCCCACTATCTCTACTACTCTCTCTGCCACTCTCTACTACCCACTCTCTACTGCTCACTCTACTACTTTCTCTTCTACTCACTCTCTACTCACACTACTGCTCACACTCTACTACTCTCTCTACTACTCTCTCTACTACTCTCTCTACTACTCTCTCTACTACTCACTCTCCACTACTCTCTCCACTACTCTCTCCACTACTCTCTCTACTACTTTCTACCACTTTCTACCACTCACTCTCTACTACTCTACTACCCACTCTCTACTACCCACTCTCTACTGCTCACTCTCTACTGCTCACTCTACTGCTCACTCTACTGCTCACTCTACTACTCTCTCTACTACTTTCTCTACTACTCACTCTCTACTCACACTACTGCTCACACTCTACTACTCTCTCTACTACTCTCTCTACTACTCTCTCTACTACTCTCTCTACTACTCTCTCTACTACTCACTCTCTACTACTCTCTCTCTACTACTCTCTACTACTCTCTCCACTACTCTCTCTACTACTTTCTACCACTTTCTACCACTCACTCTCTACTACTCTACTACTCGCTCTCTACTACTCGCTCTCTGCTACTCACTCTCTACTACTCACTCTCTACTACTCACTCTCTACTACTCACTCTCTACTACTCACTCTGTGCTATTCTCTACTACTTTCTCTACTGCTCACTCTCTACTGTTCACTCCACTACTACTCTCTACTACTCCCTCTCTACTACTCACTCTCTGCTACTCACTCTCTGCTACTCACTCTCTGCTACTCACTCTCTGCTACTCACTCTCTGCTACACCCTCTCTACTACTCTTTCTACTACTCTACTACTCTCTACTACTCTCTACTACTCTCTCCGCTACTCTCTCCGCTACTCGCCCTCTACTACTCCGCTACTCTCTACTACTCCCTCTACTCTCTCTACTACTCTCTCTACTACTCTCTCTACTACTCACTCTCTACTACTCACTCTCTACTACTCACTCTCTAATACTCGCTCTCTACTACTCGCTCTCTACTACTCCCTCTACTACTCTCTCTACTACTCTCTCTCTACTACTCTCTCCACTACTCTCTACTACTTACTACCACTTTCTACCACTCACTCTCTACTACGCACTCTCTACTACTCACTCTCTACTACGCACTCTCTACTACGCACTCTCTACTACTCACTCTCTACTACTCACTCTACTACTCTCTACTACTCACTCTACTACTCACTCTCTACTACTCACTACTCACTCTCTACTACTCACTCTCTACTACTCACTCTACGCTATTCTCTACTACTCACTCTACTACTTTCTGTACTGCTCACTCTCTTTCTCACTCCACTACTACTTTCTCTACTACTCTCTACTATACTCTCTACTACTCGCTCTCTACTACTCGCTCTCTACTACTCGCTCTTTACTACTTGCTCTCTGCTTCTCTCTACTACTACTCACTCTCTACTACTCTACTACTCACTCTCTACTACTTGCTCTCTACTACTCACTGTCTACTACTCGCGCTCTACTAATCACTCTCCCACTCTCTCTACTACTCTCTCTCTGCTACTCTCTGCTACCCACTCTACTACCCACTCTACTGCTCACTCTACTGCTCACTCTACTGCTCACTCTACTGCTCACTCTACTGCTCACTCTACTGCTCTCTCTACTGCTCTCTCTACTACTTTCTCTACTACTCACTCTCTACTACTCACTCTACTACTCACACTCTACTACTCACTCTACTACTCTCTACTACTCTCTCTACTACTCTACTACTCTCTCTACTACTCTCTACTACTCTCTACTACTCTCTACTATACTCTCTACTACTCTCTACTACTCTCTACTACACACTCTCTACTGCTTGCTCTCTACTGCTTGCTCTCTACTACTCTCTACTATTCACTCTCTACTACTCTCTACAATTCACTCTCTACAATTCACTCTCTACTATTCACTCTCTCTACTATTCACTCTCTCTACTATTCACTCTCTCTACTACTCACTCTCTCTACTACTCACTCTCTCTACTACTCACTCTCTCTACTACTCACTCTCTCTACTACTCCCTCTCTACTTACTCCCTCCCTACTACTCTCTCCTACTCACTCTACTACTCACTACTACTCACTCTCTACTTCTCACTACTACTCTCTCTCTCTCTACTACTCGCTCTGCTACTCGCTCTGCTACTCGCTCTGCTACTCTCTCTCTGCTACTCACTCTCTACTACTCGCTCTCTGCTACTCGCTCTCTGCTGCTCACTCTCTGCTACTCACTCTCTGCTACTCTCAACTTCTCACTCTCTACTACCCACTCTACTACGCTCTACTACTCACTCTCTACTACTCACGCTCTTCTGCTCACTCTCTACTACTCACTCTCTCCTACTCACTCTCTGCTACTCACTATCTACTACTCACACTCTACTACTCGCTTTCTACTACTCGCTCTCTACTACTCACTCTACTACTCACTCTCTACTACTCTACTACTCACTCTACTACTCTCTACTACTCTACTACTCACTTTCTACTACTCTCTACTACTCACTCTCTCCTACTCACTCTCTACTACTCACTCTCTACTACTCACTCTCTCACTCACTCTCCCACTCACTCTCCCACTCACTCTCCCACTCACTCTCTGCTGCTCTCTCTACTACTCTCTCTACTACTCTCTCTACTACTCTCTCTACTACTCTCTCTACTACTCACTCTACACTACTCACTCTACACTACTCGCTGTACACTACTCACTCTACTACTCACTCTACTACTCACTCTCTACTACTCACTCTCTACTACTCACTCTCTGCTACTCACTCTCTACTACTTACTGTCTACTACTCGCGCTCTACTAATCACTCTCCCACTCTCTCTACTACTCTCTCTCTGCTACTCTCTACTACCCACTCTCTACTGCTCACTCTACTACTCTCTACTACTTTCTCTACTACTCACTCTCTACTACTCTCTACTACTCTCTTCACTACTCTCTACTACTTTCTACCACTTTCTACCACTCACACTCTACTACTCTACTACTCACTCTCTACTACTCACTCTCTACTACTCACTCTCTACTACTCACTCTCTACTACTCACTCTACTACTCTCTACTACTCACTCTCTACTACTCACTCTCTGCTATTCTCTACTACTTTCTCTACTACTTTCTCTACTGCTCACTCTCTACTGCTCACTCCACTACTACTCTCTCTACTACTCTCTACTACTCTCTACTACTCTCTACTCACTCTCTACTACTCACTCTCTACTACTCACTCTCTACTACTCACTCTCTCTACTACTCTCTCTACTACTCTCTCTACTACTCTCTCTACTACTCTCTCTACTACTCACTCTCTACTACTCTCTACTACTCTCTTCACTACTCTCTACTACTTTCTACCACTTTCTACCACTCACACTCTACTACTCTACTACTCACTCTCTACTACTCACTCTCTACTACTCACTCTTCTATTACTCGCTCTTCTACTACTCGCTCTTCTACTACTCGCTCTTCTACTACATGCTCTCCTTCTACTCGCTCTCTTCTACTCGCTCTCTTCTACTCGCTCTCTTCTACTCGCTCTTTACTACTTGCTCTCTGCTTCTCTCTACTACTACTCATTCTCTACTACTCACTCTGTACTACTTGCTCTCTACTACTCACTGTCTACTACTCGCGCTCTACTAATCACTCTCCCACTCTCTCTACTACTCTCTCTCTGCTACTCTCTTTACTATTCACTCTCTACTGCTCACTCTACTCCTCACTCTCCTGCTCACTCTACTACTCTCTCTACTACTTTCTCTACTACTCATGCTCTACTACTCACGCTCTACTACTCATGCTCTACTACTCACACTCTACTACTCACTCTACTACTCTCCACTACTCCACTACTCTCTCTACTACTCTACTACTATCTGTACTACTCTCTACTACACACTCTCTACTACACACTCTACTACACACTCTCTACTGCTTGCTCTCTACTGCTTGCTCTCTACTGCTTGCTCTCTACTACTCTCTACTATTCACTCTCTACTACTCTCTACTATTCACTCTCTACTATTCACTCTCTCTTCACTCTCTCTACACTCTCTCTACTATACACTCTCTCTACTACTCACTCTCTCTACTACTCACTCTCTCTACTACTCACTCTACTGCTTGCTCTCTACTACTCCCTCTCTTCTACTCCCTCTCTTCTACTCCCTCTCTACTACTCCCCGTCTACTACTCCCTGTCTACTACTCCTACTACTCCCTCTCTACTACTCACTCTCTACTTACACCCTCCCTACTACTCTCTCCTACTCACTACTACTCACTCTCTACTACTCACTACTACTCTCTCTCTCTACTCGCTCTGCTACTCGCTCTGCTACTCGCCCTCTACTACTCACTCTCTCCACTACTCTCTGCTTCTCACTCTCTGCTTCTCACTCTCTGCTACTCACTCTCTGCTTCTCACTCTCTGCTACTCACTCTCTGCTACTCACTCTCTGCTACTCACTCTCTCCTACTCACTCTCTGCTACTCACTCTCCCACTCACTCTCTACTACTCACTATCTACTACTCACACTCTACTACTCGCTTTCTACTACTCGCTTTCTACTACTCGCTTTCTACTACTCACTCTCTACTACTCTACTACTCACTCTCTACTACTCATTCTCTACTACTCACTCTCTACTACTCACTCTCTACTACTCACTCTTCTACTCACTCTCTACTAATCACTCTACTACTCTCTACTACTCTCTACTACTCTCTGCTACTCTCTGCTACTCTCTACTACTCACTCTCTACTACTCACTCTCTACTCCTCTCTACTACTCTCTCTACTACTCTCTCTACTACTCTCTCTACTACTCTCTCTACTAATCACTCTACTACTCTCTACTACTCTCTACTACTCACTCTACTACTCTCTCTACTACACTACTACTCTCTCTACTACTCTCTCTACTAATCACTCTCCGCTACTCTCTCCGCTACTCTCTCCGCTACTCTCTCCGCTACTCACTCTCCGCTACTCACTCTCTACTACTTACTGTCTACTACTTACTGTCTACTACTCGTGCCCCACTAATCACTCTCCCACTCTCTCTACTACTCTCTCTCTGCTACTCTCTACTACCCACTCTCTACTGCTCACTCTACTGCTCACTCTACTACTCTCTCTACTACTTTCTCTACTACTCACTCTCTACTACTCTCTCCACTACTCTCTCTACTACTTTCTACCACTTTCTACCACTCACTCTACTACTCTACTACTCGCTCTCTACTACTCGCTCTCTACTACTCGCTCTCTACTACTCACTCTCTACTACTCACTCTCTAGTACTCACACTCTACTACTCACACTCTACTACTCACACTCTACTACTCACACTCTACTACTCACTCTACTACTCTCTCTACTAATCACTCTCCGCTACTCTCTCCGCTACTCTCTCCGCTACTCTCTCCGCTACTCACTCTCTGCTACTCACTCACTACTACTTACTGTCTACTACTCGCGCTCCAATAATCACTCTCCCACTCTCTCTACTACTCTCTCTCTGCTACTCTCTACTACCCACTCTCTACTGCTCTCTCTACTACTCTCTCTACTACTCTCTCTACTACTTTCTCTACTACTCACTCTCTACTACTCTCTCCACTACTCTCTACTACTTTCTACCACTTTCTACCACTCACTCTCTACTACTCTACTACTCGCTCTCTACTACTCACTCTCTACTACTCGCTCTCTACTACTCACTCTCTACTACTCACTCTCTACTACTCACTCTCTGCTATTCTGTACTACTTTCTCTACTGCTCACTCTCTACTGCTCACTCTCTATTGCTCACTCCACTACTACTATCTCTACTACTCTCTACTACTCTCTTCTACTCTCTACTACTCACTCTACTACTCTCTACTACTCACTCTACTACTCGCTCTCTACTACTCACTCTCTCACTCACTCTCCCACTCACTCTCCCACTCACTCTCCCACTCACTCTCTGCTGCTCTCTCTACTACCCACTCTCTACTACTCTCTCTACTACTCACTCTCTACTAATCACTCTACTACTCTCAACTACTCTCTACTACTCACTCTCTACTACTCACTCTCTACTACTAACTCTCTACTACTCTCTCTACTACTCTCTCTACTACTCTCTCTACTACTCTCTCTACTACTCACTCTACTACTCTCTCTACTAATCACTCTCCGCTACTCTCTCCGCTACTCTCTCCGCTACTCTCTCCGCTACTCACTCTCTGCTACTCACTCTCTACTACTTACTGTCTACTACTCGCGCTCCACTAATCACTCTCCCACTCTCTCTACTACTCTCTCTCTGCTACTCTCTACTACCCACTCTCTACTGCTCACTCTACTACTCTCTCTACTACTTTCTCTACTACTCACTCTCTACTACTCACTCTCTACTACTCACTCTCTACTACTCACACTCTACTACTCACTCTACTACTCTCTACTACTCACTCTCTACTACTCACTCTCTGCTTTTCTGTACTACTTTCTCTACTGCTCACTCTCTACTGCTCACTCTCTACTACTCTCTACTACTCTACTACTCTCTACTACTCTACTACTCTCTACTACTCTCTACTACTCTCTACTACTCTCTACTACTCTCTACTACACTCTACTACTCACTCTACTACTCACTCTCTACTACTCACTCTCTACTACTCACTCTCTACTACTCACTCTCTACTACTCACTCTCTCTACTACTCACTCTCTCTACTACTCACTCTCTCTACTACTCACTCTCTCTACTACTCTCTCTACTACTCCCTCTCTACTACTCTCTCTACTACTCACTCTACTACTCACTCCCTACTACTCACTCCCTACTACTCACTCTTCTACTCACTCTTCTACTCACTCTTCTCCTACTTGCTCTTCTACTCGCTCTCTTCTACTCGCTCTTCTTCTACTCGCTCTCTTCTACTCGCTCTCTTCTACTCGCTCTCTTCTACTCGCTCTTTACTACTTGCTCTCTGCTTCTCTCTACTACTACTCATTCTCTACTACTCTACTACTCACTCTGTACTCCTTGGTCTCTACTACTCACTGTCTACTACTCGCGCTCTACTAATCACTCTCCCACTCTCTCTGCTACTCTCTCTGCTACTCTCTCTGCTACTCTCTCTACTGCTCACTCTACTACTCTCTCTACTACTCACTCTCTACTACTCACTCTCTACTACTCACACTATTACTCACACTACTACTCTCTCTACTACTCTACTACTATCTGTACTACTACTCTCTACTACTCTCTACTCTACTACACACTCTCTACTACACACTCTCTACTACACACTCTCTACTACACACTCTCTACTACACACTCTCTACTGCTTGCTCTCTACTGCTTGCTCTCTACTATTCACTCTCTACTACTCTCTACTATTCACGCTCTACTATTCACTCTCTCTACTATTCACGCTCTACTATTCACGCTCTACTATTCACTCTCTACTATTCACTCTCTACTATTCACTCTCTCTACTACTCACTCCCTCTACTACTCACTCACTCTACTGCTTGCTCTTTACTACTCCCTCTCTTCTTCTCCCTCTCTACTACTCCCTGTCTACTACTCCCTCTCTACTACTCCCTCTCTACTTACTTCCTCCCTACTACTCTCTCCTACTCACTCTACTACTCACTCTACTACTCTCTCTCCGCGACTCTCTCCGCTACTCTCTCCGCTACTCACTCTCTGCTACTCACTACTACTCACTCTCTGCTACTCACTCTACTACTCACTCTTTACTACTCACTCTCTACTACTCTCAACTTCTCACTCTCTACTACCCACTCTACTACTCACTACTACTCACTCTCTACTACTCACTCTCTACTACTCACTCTCTACAACTCACGCTCTACTACTCACTCTCTACAACTCACTCTCTCCTACTCACTCTCTACTAATCACTCTCCCACTCACTCTACTACTCACTCTCTATTACTCTCTACTACTCACTATCTACTACTCACACTCTACTACTCGCTTTCTACTACTCGCTCTCTACTACTCGCTCTCTACTAATCACTCTCCCACTCACTCTCCCACTCACTCTCTTACTCACTCTCCCACTCACTCTCTTACTCACTCTCCCACTCACTCTCTTACTCACTCTCCCACTCACTCTCCCACTCTCTACTACTCACTCTCTACTACTCACTCTCTACTACTCACTCTCTACTACTCTCTCTACCACTCTCTACTACTCCCTCTCTACTACTCACTCTCTACTACTCACTCTCTACTACTCACTCTTTACTACTCTACTATTCTCTACTACTCACTCTCTACTACTCACTCTCTACTACTCACTCTCTACTACTCACTCTCTGCTACTCACTCTCTACTACTCACTCTCTGCTACTCACTCTCTCCTACTCACTCTCTACTACTCACTCTACTACTCACTCTCTACTACTCTCTGCTACTCACTCTCTACTACTCACTCTCTACTACTCACTCTACTACTCACTCTCTACTACTCACTGCTACTCACTCTCTACTACTCACTCTTTACTACTCTACTATTCTCTACTACTCACTCTCTACTACCCACTCTCTACTACCCACTCTCTACTACCCACTCTCTACTACCCACTCTCCACTACCCGCTCTCCACTACCCGCTCTCTACTACCCGCTCTCCACTTTCTCTACTACTTTCTCTACTTCTCACTCTCTACTGCTCACTCCACTACTACTCTCTACTACTCACTCTCTACTACTCACTCTCTGCTACTCACTCTCTGCTACTCACTCTCTGCTACTCACTCTCTGCTACTCACTCTCTGCTACTCACTCTCTGCTACACCCTCTCTACTACTCTTTCTACTACTCTACTACTCTCTACTACTCTCTACTACTCTCTCCGCTACTCTCTCCGCTACTCGCCCTCTACTACTCCGCTACTCTCTACTACTCCCTCTACTCTCTCTACTACTCTCTCTACTACTCTCTCTACTACTCTCTCTACTACTCTCTACTACTCACTCTCTACTACTCACTCTCTAATACTCGCTCTCTACTACTCGCTCTCTACTACTCGCTCTCTACTACTCACTCTCTACTACTCCCTCTACTACTCTCTCTACTACTCTCTCTCTACTACTCTCTCCACTACTCTCTACTACTTTCTACCACTTTCTACCACTCACTCTCTACTACGCACTCTCTACTACTCACTCTCTACTACGCACTCTCTACTACGCACTCTCTACTACTCACTCTCTACTACTCACTCTACTACTCTCTACTACTCACTCTCTACTACTCACTCTCTACTACTCACTACTCACTCTCTACTACTCACTCTCTACTACTCACTCTCTACTACTCACTCTACGCTATTCTCTACTACTCACTCTACTACTTTCTCTACCACTTTCTGTACTGCTCACTCTCTTTCTCACTCCACTACTACTTTCTCTACTACTCTCTACTATACTCTCTACTACTCGCTCTCTACTACTCGCTCTCTACTACTCGCTCTCTACTACTCGCTCTTTACTACTTGCTCTCTGCTTCTCTCTACTACTACTCACTCTCTACTACTCACTCTCTACTACTTGCTCTCTACTACTCACTGTCTACTACTCGCGCTCTACTAATCACTCTCCCACTCTCTCTACTACTCTCTCTACTACTCTCTCTCTGCTACTCTCTGCTACCCACTCTACTGCTCACTCTACTGCTCACTCTACTGCTCACTCTACTGCTCACTCTACTGCTCTCTCTACTGCTTTCTCTACTACTTTCTCTACTACTCACTCTCTACTACTCACTCTACTACTCACACTCTACTACTCACTCTACTACTCTCTACTACTCCCTCTCTACTACTCTACTACTCTCTCTACTACTCTCTCTACTACTCTCTACTACTCTCTACTACACACTCTCTACTGCTTGCTCTCTACTACTCTCTACTATTCACTCTCTACTACTCTCTACTACTCTCTACTATTCACTCTCTCTACTATTCACTCTCTCTACTATTCACTCTCTCTACTATTCACTCTCTCTACTACTCACTCTCTCTACTACTCCCTCTCTACTTACTCCCTCCCTACTACTCTCTCCTACCCACTCTACTACTCACTACTACTCACTCTCTACTTCTCACTTCTACTCTCTCTCTCTCTACTACTCGCTCTGCTACTCGCTCTGCTACTCGCTCTGCTACTCGCTCTGCTACTCTCTCTCTGCTACTCACTCTCTACTACTCGCTCTCTGCTACTCGCTCTCTGCTGCTCACTCTCTGCTACTCACTCTCTGCTACTCTCAACTTCTCACTCTCTACTACCCACTCTACTACGCTCTACTACTCACTCTCTACTACTCACGCTCTTCTGCTCACTCTCTACTACTCACTCTCTCCTACTCACTCTCTGCTACTCACTATCTACTACTCACACTCTACTACTCACTTTCTACTACTCTCTACTACTCACTCTCTCCTACTCACTCTCTCCTACTCACTCTCTCCTACTCACTCTCTACTACTCACTCTCTCACTCACTCTCCCACTCACTCTCCCACTCACTCTCCCACTCACTCTCTGCTGCTCTCTCTACTACTCTCTCTACTACTCTCTCTACTACTCTCTCTACTACTCACTCTACACTACTCACTCTACACTACTCACTGTACACTACTCACTCTACTACTCACTCTACTACTCACTCTCTACTACTCACTCTCTACTACTCACTCGCTGCTACTCACTCTCTACTACTTACTGTCTACTACTCGCGCTCTACTAATCACTCTCCCACTCTCTCTACTACTCTCTCTCTGCTACTCTCTACTACCCACTCTCTACTGCTCACTCTACTACTCTCTACTACTTTCTCTACTACTCACTCTCTACTACTCTCTCCTACTCTCTTCACTACTCTCTACTACTTTCTACCACTTTCTACCACTCACACTCTACTACTCTACTACTCACTCTCTACTACTCACTCTCTACTACTCACTCTCTACTACTCACTCTACTACTCTCTACTACTCACTCTCTACTACTCACTCTCTGCTATTCTCTACTACTTTCTCTACTACTTTCTCTACTGCTCACTCTCTACTGCTCACTCCACTACTACTCTCTCTACTACTCTCTACTACTCTCTACTACTCTCTACTACTCTCTACTCACTCTCTACTACTCACTCTCTACTACTCACTCTCTACTACTCACTCTCTACTACTCACTCTCTACTACTACTCTCTCTACTACTCTCTCTACTACTCTCTCTACTACTCTCTCTACTACTCCCTCTCTACTACTCCCTCTACTACTCCATCTCTACTACTCCCTCTACTACTCCCTCTACTACTCACTCTTCTACTACTCGCTCTTCTACTACTCGCTCTTCTACTACTCGCTCTTCTACTACATGCTCTCCTTCTACTCGCTCTCCTTCTACTCCCTCTCCTTCTACTCCCTCTCCTTCTACTCCCTCTCCTTCTACTCGCTCTCTTCTACTCGCTCTCTTCTACTCGCTCTCTTCTACTCGCTCTTTACTACTTGCTCTCTGCTTCTCTCTACTACTACTCATTCTCTACTACTCTACTACTCACTCTGTACTACTTGCTCTCTACTACTCACTGTCTACTACTCGCGCTCTACTAATCACTCTCCCACTCTCTCTACTACTCTCTCTCTGCTACTCTCTTTACTACTCACTCTCTACTGCTCACTCTACTCCTCACTCTCCTGCTCACTCTACTACTCTCTCTACTACTTTCTCTACTACTCACGCTCTACTACTCACGCTCTACTACTCACGCTCTACTACTCACACTCTACTACTCACTCTACTACTCTCCACTACTCCCTCTACTACTCTACTACTATCTGTACTACTCTCTACTACTCTCTACTACACACTCTCTACTACACACTCTACTACACACTCTCTACTGCTTGCTCTCTACTGCTTGCTCTCTACTGCTTGCTCTCTACTACTCTCTACTATTCACTCTCTACTACTCTCTACTATTCACTCTCTACTATTCACTCTCTCTTCACTCTCTCTACACTCTCTCTACTATACTCTCTCTACTACTCACTCTCTCTACTACTCACTCTCTCTACTACTCACTCTCTCTACTACTCACTCTGCTACTCACTCTACTGCTTGCTCTCTACTACCCCCTCTCTTCTACTCCCTCTCTTCTACTCCCTCTCTACTACTCCCTGTCTACTACTCCCTGTCTACTACTCCTACTACTCCCTCTCTACTACTCACTCTCTACTTACACCCTGCCTACTACTCTCTCCTACTCACTACTACTCACTCTCTACTACTCACTACTACTCTCTCTCTACTCGCTCTGCTACTCGCTCTGCTACTCGCTCTGCTACTCGCCCTCTACTACTCACTCTCTACTACTCTCTCCACTACTCTCTCCACTACTCTCTCCGCTACTCACTCTCTGCTACTCACTCTCTGCTACTCACTCTCTGCTTCTCACTCTCTGCTACTCACTCTCTGCTACTCACTCTCTGCTACTCACTCTCTGCTACTCACTCTCTGCTACTCACTCTCTGCTACTCACTCTCTGCTACTCACTCTCCCACTCACTCTCTACTACTCACTATCTACTACTCACACTCTACTACTCGCTTTCTACTACTCGCTTTCTACTACTCGCTTTCTACTACTCACTCTACTACTCACTCTCTACTACTCTACTACTCACTCTCTACTACTCATTCTCTACTACTCACTCTCTACTACTCACTCTCTACTACTCACTCTACTACTCACTCTCTACTAATCACTCTACTACTCTCTACTACTCTCTACTACTCTCTGCTACTCTCTGCTACTTTCTACCACTCACTCTCTACTACTCTACTACTCGCTCTCTACTACTCACTCTCTACTACTCGCTCTCTACTACTCACTCTCTACTACTCACTCTCTAGTACTCACACTCTACTACTCACTCTCTACTACTCGCTCTCTACTACTCACTCTCTACTACTCACTCTCTAGTACTCACACTCTACTACTCGCACTCTACTACTCACTCTACTACTCTCTACTACTCACTCTCTACTACTCACTCTCTGCTATTCTGTACTACTTTCTCTACTGCTCACTCTCTACTGCTCACTCTCTATTGCTCACTCCACTACTACTATCTCTACTACTCTCTACTACTCTTTTCTACTCTCTACTACTCACTCTACTACTCACTCTACTACTCACTCTCTACTACTCACTCTCTACTACCCACTCTCTACTACTCACTCTCTAGTACTCACTCTCTAGTACTCACACTCTACTACTCACACTCTACTACTCACTCTACTACTCTCTACTACTCACTCTCTGCTATTCTGTACTACTTTCTCTACTGCTCACTCTCTACTGCTCACTCTCTACTGCTCACTCCACTACTACTCTCTCTACTACTCTCTACTACTCTCTACTACTCTCTACTACTCACTCTACTACTCTCTACTACTCACTCTACTACTCTACTACTCACTCTCTACTCACTCTCTACTACTCACTCTCTCTACTACTCCCTCTCTACTACTCACTCTCTACTACTCACTCTCTACTACTCACTCTCTACTACTCACTCTTCTACTCACTCTTCTACTACTCACTCTTCTACTCACTCTTCTACTACTCACTCTTCTACTACTCGCTCTTCTTCTACTCGCTCTTCTTCTACTCGCTCTTCTACTCGCTCTCTTCTACTCGCTCTCTTCTACTCGCTCTCTTCTACTCGCTCTTTACTACTTGCTCTCTGCTTCGCTCTACTACTACTCATTCTCTACTACTCTACTACTCACTCTGTACTACTTGGTCTCTACTACTCACTGTCTACTACTCGCGCTCTACTAATCACTCTCCCACTCTCTCTACTACTCTCTCTCTGCTACTCTCTCTGCTACTCTCTCTACTACTCACTCTCTACTACTCACTCTCTACTACTCACTCTCTACTACTCACTCTCTACTACTCACACTACTACTCACACTCTACTACTCACTCTACTACTCTCTCTCTCCTACTCTCTCTCTACTACTATCTCTACTACTCTACTACTATCTGTACTACTCTCTACTACTCTCTACTACTCTCTACTACACACTCTCTACTACACACTCTCTACTGCTTGCTCTCTACTGCTTGCTCTCTACTACTCTCTACTATTCACTCTCTACTACTCTCTACTATTCACGCTCTACTATTCACTCTCTCTACTATTCACTCTCTCTACTATTCACTCTCTCTACTATTCACTCTCTCTACTACTCACTCTCTCTACTACTCTCTACTACTCTCTCTACTACTCTCTCTACTACTCTCTCTACTACTCTCTCTACTACTCACTCTCTACTAATCACTCTACTACTCTCTACTACTCACTCTCTACTACTCACTCTCTACTACTAACTCTCTACTACTCTCTCTACTACTCTCTCTACTACTCTCTCTACTACTCTCTCTACTACTCTCTCTACTACTCTCTCTACTACTCTCTCTACTAATCACTCTCCGCTACTCTCTCCGCTACTCTCTCCGCTACTCTCTCCGCTACTCACTCTCTGCTACTCACTCTCTACTACTTACTGTCTACTACTCGCGCTCCACTAATCACTCTCCCACTCTCTCTACTACTCTCTCTCTGCTACTCTCTACTACCCACTCTCTACTGCTCACTCTACTACTCTCTCTACTACTCTCTCTACTACTTTCTCTACTACTCACTCTCTACTACTCTCTCCACTACTCTCTACTACTTTCTACCACTTTCTACCACTCACTCTCTACTACTCTACTACTCGCTCTCTACTACTCACTCTCTACTACTCACTCTCTACTACTCACTCTCTACTACTCACTCTCTACTACTCACACTCTACTACTCACTCTACTACTCTCTACTACTCACTCTCTACTACTCACTCTCTGCTTTTCTGTACTACTTTCTCTACTGCTCACTCTCTACTGCTCACTCTCTACTGCTCACTCTCTACTACTCTCTACTACTCTACTACTCTCTACTACTCTCTACTACTCTCTACTACTCTCTACTACTCTCTACTACTCTCTACTACTCTCTACTACTCTCTACTACTCTCTACTACTCACTCTACTACTCACTCTACTACTCACTCTCTACTACTCACTCTCTACTACTCACTCTCTACTACTCACTCTCTACTACTCACTCTCTCTACTACTCACTCTCTCTACTACTCACTCTCTCTACTACTCTCTCTACTACTCCCTCTCTACTACTCCCTCTCTACTACTCACTCTACTACTCACTCCCTACTACTCACTCTTCTACTCACTCTTCTACTCACTCTTCTCCTACTTGCTCTTCTACTCGCTCTCTTCTACTCGCTCTTCTTCTACTCGCTCTCTTCTACTCGCTCTCTTCTACTCGCTCTCTTCTACTCGCTCTTTACTACTTGCTCTCTGCTTCTCTCTACTACTACTCATTCTCTACTACTCTACTACTCACTCTGTACTCCTTGGTCTCTACTACTCACTGTCTACTACTCGCGCTCTACTAATCACTCTCCCACTCTCTCTCCCACTCTCTCTGCTACTCTCTCTGCTACTCTCTCTGCTACTCTCTCTGCTACTCTCTCTACTGCTCACTCTACTACTCTCTCTACTACTCACTCTCTACTTCTCACTCTCTACTACTCACTCTCTACTACTCACACTATTACTCACACTACTACTCTCTCTACTACTCTACTACTATCTGTACTACTACTCTCTACTACTCTCTACTCTACTACACACTCTCTACTACACTCTACTAAACACTCTCTACTACACACTCTCTACTGCTTGCTTTCTACTGCTTGCTCTCTACTATTCACGCTCTACTATTCACTCTCTCTACTATTCACGCTCTACTATTCACGCTCTACTATTCACTCTCTCTACTATTCACTCTCTACTATTCACTCTCTCTACTACTCACTCCCTCTACTACTCACTCACTCTACTGCTTGCTCTTTACTACTCCCTCTCTTCTTCTCTCTCTCTACTACTCCCTGTCTACTACTCCCTCTCTACTACTCCCTCTCTACTTACTTCCTCCCTACTACTCTCTCCTACTCACTCTACTACTCACTCTACTACTCACTCTCTACAACTCACGCTTTACTACTCACTCTCTACAACTCACTCTCTCCTACTCACTCTCTACTAATCACTCTCCCACTCACTCTACTACTCACTCTCTATTACTCTCTACTACTCACTATCTACTACTCACACTCTACTACTCGCTTTCTACTACTCTCTCTCTTCTACTCGCTCTCTACTAATCACTCTCCCACTCACTCTCCCACTCACTCTCCCACTCACTCTCCCACTCACTCTCCCACTCACTCTCCCACTCACTCTCTTACTCACTCTCCCACTCACTCTCTTACTCACTCTCCCACTCACTCTCCCACTCTCTACTACTCACTCTACTACTCACTCTCTACTACTCACTCTCTACTACTCTCTCTACCACTCTCTACTACTCCCTCTCTACTACTCACTCTCTACTACTCACTCTCTACTACTCTACTATTCTCTACTACTCACTCTCTACTACTCACTCTCTACTACTCACTCTCTACTACTCACTCTCTGCTACTCACTCTCTACTACTCACTCTCTACTACTCACTCTCTACTACTCACTCTACTACTCACTCTACTACTCACTCTCTACTACTCTCGGCTACTCACTCTCTACTACTCACTCTCTACTACTCACTCTCTACTACTCACTCTCTACTACTCACTCTCTACTACTCACTCTCTACTACTCACTGCTACTCACTCTCTACTACTCACTCTTTACTACTCTACTATTCTCTACTACTCCCTCTCTACTACCCACTCTACTACCCACTCTCTACTACCCACTCTCTACTACCCGCTCTCCACTACCCGCTCTCTACTACCCGCTCTCCACTACATGCTCTCCACTACACGCTCTCCACTACACGCTCTCCACTACACGCTCTCTACTGCTTGCTCTCTACTGCTTGATCTCTACTATTCACTCTCTACTACTCTCTACTACTCTCTCTCTCTACTACTCTCTCTCTCTACTACTCTCTCTACTACTCTCTCTCTACTACTCTCTCTCTACTACTCTCTCTCTACTACTCTCTCTCTCTACTACTCTCTCTCTACTACTCTCTCTCTACTACTCACTCTGTTGATGGTGACCTCAGCTAGGCCTACCAGTGCAAGGGGTTCGCCCTTCTCTGCACAGAGGCCTCAGACCAATAGGAAGAAGTTGGCACAGAAACTGGAATAGAAAATACAGAGTTTAATAAACCTCATGAGGTGGAACTACATTCAAACAGCACCCTTTGGTACTGAGTGAAGTAGCACACAGAGTAGAAGAACCATGGGTCTTTTATACCCACACAGGGGCTCAAAAAAGAGGGCGGTACAAGCACACATAGGAGAATTACATACATAGATGGTCATACAGAAATGCAGAGTCAACAGTAAAGGAGGAGCTAACAGTTGCTGACTCTGGTAGAAACAACCTGACCGCTACAGACTAAAAACAGATGCATGGACAGTTAGACTCTTCTGCGCATGTGCAGAGTAGCAGAGTCTAAGTATAGCCAGTCCTTTAAACAGAGCAAAGGGAAAACAAAATGGCTGCCAGAAATACAAAATGGATTCCACAAAATGGACAAGATAGCCTCTAAATACGAGATGGATTCCACTAATGCTAATCCAATCGCAGCCAATTTACAACAGACGACCCTTTTAGCATTAGCTGAAGACATCTCCCATAATCCTAGTAGGAAAAAAATAATAATATATGCACATTAATTTTTTTTTTTTCTTTTTCCATAAATGTATCAATATCCTAATTCATTGCTAGGTGGGCATTTCTCATTCTAAATATTGTTAAGCTGGTATGTGTAAGGTATAAGCAGGAGTACAAAGGGAACAGAGCATTGGGTCATACAGATAGCAGGAGAGAGTAATTACTATTATCAGAAGCAGAACTATTAGCTTTCTAGTCCTAAGCAAATCCTAGAATCATCCAGTAAAAACATTTTCAAGGCTCCTATGCATTTCAGTGACCATCAATTTCAATATCAAAATAGTCAACAGCACATATCTAATAAAAACATTTTCACTAGACTTTTCAAGTGTTTCCTTTATGAGGGCTAGAGTATTAATCATTATTAAGGAAATGTAATATTTTTCAACTGCTCAGATGAACTTTTCTCTCATAGAATAAACATTATTCCCAATACAAACATTAAAGCAGTCAGACATATTATTACAAAAATGATCCTGGATCCAGAGGACCAGGAGGACTACACAGGACCATGAGAATTAGGACGAAGAGCTGCAAAGGGTTGCTCCTCCTCAAAAATGGGACGACCAATGGGGTACATTTTCAACAAAAAAGAAAAAGAAGTCCTTGGGAAATTAAAGCCACTGTACAACCAACCAGAGGGGAGCCTTCTCCCTGTGTCCGTTTGAGCCTCACAGGCAGGCTCTTGTTGTTCCCACGGTGGAGCTGCACAAGTCGCAACTCGGGAATCATGGCCTAGTTTCAAGGGAAAAGTTTCTTCTTTCAGGATAGGGCAATCACCCACCAGGGCAAATGCTCTCAGCGATCCTGTCCAGTGTCTCAGGCAGTGCACCAGTTTTCTTCATTTCAATCTAACAGGTACCAGAGACACAGCACCTGTACCCTGGACTCAAGTCCTTCCCTAACTCCTGTATTGCTCTGCTGGCACACTGCTCTTTCGTTGGGGCCATAGATTGCATTCAGTGTGCCCAGGTATCTCTTGACCAACAAAGGTGAAAACTTTACAGCCACTTTGGGACCAGGTTTCAGAGGCCTGATGCTAGGATCTCTGAAGCAACCCTTGTTTCAAAGGGGGTTACCTCAAGCAAAAACTTTCTTGCTGATCTGGTCGGTTTGTGACTCAGCTGGGCATCAAAAACTTGATCCACGATTTCTCCTTTCTGATTTGTGACCCCGTCTTTCGCCCAAGACAGTGGCAGGGGTACACACTTCACATCCCAGTGCTTCCGGCCTTCTACCTTCACTGAGGTCCTGGTTGCCAGCAATGCCTGTGCTGGTCACCTTCACTTTGACTTCAAGCTCGACTGGTGCTGACTCTCCAAGCTGGATCTGATGTCCGCGCCCCTCTGGCAATGGTTGTAAGGCAGCAAATATCTATTGGTGGACAGAACAAAAGGTCTTTAGACAAGGCAGAGAAATAATCTATCAACAGAGAGGATAGTCTCAGAATACTTCCTAGTCTAGGGACGACCCATATATTAGCAAGGCACCCAAAAACCACTTTCATCTATGTGAGAGTAAAAGAAACAACAGCCTGGACCTATTGGCAAGTATAAAAGGAACTCTTTGGTGAACTGACAAGAGTAATACGTCACCCAATCCCAAGTAGCCAAGGAAGTCTGTGTTCATTTACTAAATTCTGAGGACAAGAGAAAAACAATACAGACATACTCCAAATCCTTACATCTGTATATTCCTATCTTAATCATCTAAAGACCCTCAAGAAAAAAGGAAATGTTCTACACTTTTACTCATGACTTTGCATTACTTGTACAGGACTGCAGACACTTCTAAAATGATTTCTCTTAATAAAAGCACCTACATTGTATGCTTAGGACCATGCTCTCATGTTATAGGAGCAACAGGAAAATCTAAAACTGCTAATTTAACAAGGATTCCTATTACATAAAAAACTAAAAAACTTCAACATAATGGGTACATTTTCTCCAGCGTAACATCTTGTTACAAACAGACTCCTATAAAACAATATTTTCCTCAAAAATGTTTGCTAAGGATCACATGGGCATCTTCTCTGCATTCTATTTTTCATAATCCAAACTATGCAACATCAGCTCTAGTAAGGACTGTCAATTTATTTACACAGACTAGCTAATATAAACTAGCAATGCCCTTGCAAAACTGTATGTAGCATGAGAATAACAAACAATAGTGGTGTTATCACCTGAGAATTTTGGAACAAAAACTACCCACAGCTAGTTCCCCTTAAAGATCAAATAAGGAAACCACAATCTAGACTACTCATCCTTTCATAATTTCATCAGACAGGATGGGCAGTAACATAGCAAATTTATTTATTCATTTTATTAATGCTAATAATGTTTAAAACAGTATTACTGAATAGCCAATTAAATGTCTCATGGCTATTTCACAGACAGTTTAGACAGGCTCAAAAGAAATTAAGAAAAAGAGAGAGAAAACATAAATTTGCCTACCCTTAATTTGTAGAGGAGCTAGCCTCTTCCCCCATTTTGACAGTAGGAAACCTGTAACAGGTTTCATTCTGTCAACACTATCAACCCCAATTTGTAGCAACTGGGCATAAACAAACTCTGAAGAGCTAAATAGCACATTCAGCTAGCTAAAGAACATATTCCTTTAGCAAATGTACAAGTGTAACACGAGGGCACATGAATCCAAACTAAATCCCATTGCTTCCTTAATTCAGCCCTAAAAGCATTAGTGCTATACATATGACAGAGCCATTGTCTTAATAAAAGCTGACATATACCATTATTATTATGCAATCTATTCATGTGAGTGAACAAAAACTTGCTTTTGCCAAAAAAAGTAAGCAAAACCTCTTTCTGTCCCTGCCCTGCCATTTCGTCTTTCAAATGTAAAAATGTCAAAGCAAACGTTGCGCTGAGCCCTGCAGGCTTCTAAATGTAGGACTTCGGCCTTTAACCTATGCAGCTGTCCCATCGTGCGTGCAAGGTTTTCATGGGGGTGTCCCATTTCAAAATGACCCTGGAAACGAAAAGAGCAAGAGCAAACCCACTTCATTCCGGTCTACCACCAATTCCGAGGTAAGCTGAATAACTTCTGCCAGGTTTTTTGTACATATTTATATTTGTAAGCAGTGTGCCGAGTGCTTGTCTAGCAGTATAGATGTCAGCTATTCATTCTATGCTTACATATGTGCATTTACTGTAGCCTAAGGCAGTTTAAAAGCTGCTCTGACTGGAGAAACCTCATTTAAATAGTGAATTTTACTCAATTTCGACTTTGATGTTTAGGGCACTTAAAAATGAATATCCTACAATGTTTTTGCATAATAGTCATCCCCAGAATGTCTCCTACATATCCCAGAGATGTGGCATCAGAAATGTATAATGTATACCCTTATAAAAATGAGTTTTGGACGCCTGGGTAAAGTGACATTTCACATGTAAGTGACCCCCTATTGCTGTATAGCATGGCTTAAATTCAATTTGGATGCTAGGAGGTCACAGTATCATTATTAGGCATTATAAATATTAAAAAACGAATTTAATGCACCTATTTTAAATAAAAAATTTCATATAATCAAAATAATATATATTTTTTATTTATTTATAAATCTAATCTTTTTGATGAGTCCACATATGAAAAACGAGCTGCATCCCTTGCCTATCATATTTAAACGCATTCATTCACAGCCCTAAGAACAGAAACTTAACTTGAAAGTCTGCGCCACTTTTAAAAGACAGTCATTATTATTTAACATCAAAAACCACTCTTATCCTTCTTTAAAAAGGTATTAACAAAATAAATCCCTACTGTCAATCTGTCCCCTGTTTATCAAAAAGAATGAAACTATATTTCTAACTTTGAAAACAGCAGTCTGAAATGCAGGATTTTACACCGTGTTTGACTTCAGCTGTTCTCTGTGGCCGGAGTCAGAAATACCCATGTGCTGACACAGCTGCTTGACACGTAAAGGGGTCGAATTCACACGCCTTTCAAGTCAGCCTTGCCAGCCAGTACAAATCTGTCGTTCTGTAATGTGTATTTTGGGTCAGCAACAACCAATTCACTCAGATAATGTAAATGCCTTTTAATACCTAATACAGAAGGATAAATGCTGTGACATTTTGTATCTTAATTTATCTATTGCAAAACACACAATTTCGTTTTTTGAAGCTTTTTTATTCCTATTAAATGTGGATTCTAATTTTATCTTTAACATTGTTAATTTGCACACATGTATAGTGTCTTACTCTGTCAATTTAATGATAGCGTGCAGCTATTTAGCATATATTATATAATTCATTGCTGGATTCTTTTAAAATGTATTTCATTTTAATGATATTTGGCGTAACAGAATGATGACAAAAAAAAAAACTTTGAGCTCATTCCAGACATTTTCATAACGGTGTCATGTACTCAGAACACATAATACAGGGCACTTAAGGCTAGCCATTCTTGCACCAAGAGCGCAATCGCTACTTACAAGTACCACTAATGACAAACCACAGACATTTAAACACACATTTAACCCACAGATCAACACATAGGATAAAACCAAAAGACCGCCCACAGACTGTACTTAAACCAAACCATTTGTAAATACTAGTTGTAAGTAATATTCACTAGATCTGGCTGGCAGAACACCAAGAAAAAACGTTCTGCATATCACCACTTATGAATGTTACTAAGTGCGCAGACCAGGATCCTTTCTATGTACATATTTAGTTCCTCGGGGTACTAATCACCAAAGAATAAATACTTTTTTATACATAAACCTAGTTAAGTATCCCCTCTAGGGAAGCCGGCTAATTATATACAAGTTTGAAAAATGGTACATCCAAGAAAGCAGCACATTCATAAATGCACCTGGGGGAAAACAAAAAGACCGTCATGCATTTGCTTACAATTAACTGCTTTGTTCTTAAGCTCTAATGCTTTCACATAAATGTTCTTTCGCTGTTCTTTTTTCAATCAAGGCTTGCTCATGCTGCATTCGTTCACGCACTTCTTTCTCCCACATTCGTACACAATCAAACATCTCTTGCCTAGTCTTTTGCCTAAACCTACATTGTGCCACATACTCAATCTTTCGTAAATCAAATGACCCATACATAGGCCAACGCAACTCAGGATCCTTACGAGTGTATTTATTCCATAGTGCGCTGTACATTATAGAAGAAAGACCATACTTAATATACATATCCCTATTAAGTGTCCCCTCCGGGGGCCCGGTTGTGCTTCATCTAGTTTCAAATTAAAACTACCTTACCAATCCCAGGCATCAAAACCAACAGCAAGCGCCACAGAAGGACACTTACCAATCACTTGGTGTCCAGGTTCCAAATGCCAAGTTCTAAAATCGACCAAATGGTCACTGCACGGCGAATCAACAGAAGAGATCTCAGTCGAGGACCGGCACCACCTGGATGGTCAGATCAGAAGGAAAGGAAAAACGCCGTGGTTGCCAAGACTCGGGTGTCATTGGGCAGCGATCGTGTCCACAGCGAGATTCCAATCCTTCGTCGCGACCAATCCTTTGGGCATCCGAGTCACCGATGAGCCCCACGTGTTGGGCGCCAATTTGTTGATGGTGACCTCAGCTAGGCCTACCAGTGCAAGGGGTTCGCCCTTGTCTGCACAGAGTCCTCAGACCAATAGGAAGAAGTTGGCACAGAAACTGGAATAGAAAATACAGAGTTTAATAAACCTCATGAGGTGGAACTACATTCAAACAGCACCCTTTGGTACTGAGTGAAGTAGCACACAGAGTAGACGAACCATGGGTCTTTTATACCCACACAGGGGCTCAAAAAAGAGGGCGGTACAAGCACACATAGGAGAATTACATACATAGATGGTCATACAGAAATGCACAGTCAACAGTGAAGGAGGAGCTAACAGTTGCTGACTCTGGTAGAAACAACCTGACAGCTACAGACTAAAAACAGATGCATGAACAGTTAGACTCTGCTACTCTGCACATGCGCAGAAGAGACTAAGTACAGCCAGTCCTTTAAACAGAGCAAAGGGAAAACAAAATGGCTGCCGGAAATACAAAATGGATTCCACAAAATGGACAAGATAGCCTGTAAATACGAGATGGATTCCACTAATGCTAATCCAATCGCAGCCAATTTACAACAACTCTCTCCTACTCACTCTCTCCTACTCACTCTCTCCTACTCACTCTCTCCCTCTCCTACTCACTCTCTCCTACTCACTCTCTCCTTCTCTCTCTGCTACTCTCTCTCTGCTACTCTCTCTCTGCTACTCTCTCTCTGCTACTCTCTCTCTGCTACTCTCTCTGCTACTCTCTCTCTGCTACTCACTCTCTGCTACTCTCTCTCTACTACTCTCTCTCCGATACACACTCTACTACTCACTCTACTACTCACTACTACTCACTCTCTACTACTCACTCTCTACTACTCACTCTCTACTATTCTCTACTACTCACACTCTACTACTCACACTCTACTACTCGCTTTCTACTACTCGCTTTCTACTACTCGCTCTCTACTACTCGCTCTCTACTACTCGCTCTCTACTACTCACTCTACTACTCACTCTCTACTACTCACTCTCTACTATTCACTCTCTACTACTCACTCTCTACTACTCACTCTCTACTATTCACTCTCTACTACTCACTCTCTACTACTCACTCTCTACTACTCACTCTCTACTACTCACTCTCTACTACTCACTCTCTACTACTCTCTCTGCTACTCTCTCTGCTGCTCTCTCTGCTGCTCACTCTCTACTCACTCACTAATCACTCTACTACTCACTCTCTACTACTCACTCTCTACTACTCACTCTCTACTACTCACTCTCTACTACTCACTCTCTACTACTCTTTCTACTACTCTCTACTCACTCTACTCACTCTCTACTAATCACTCTCTACTACTCTCTCTACTACTCACTCTCTACTACTCTCTTCTACTCTCTCCACTACTCTCTCCACTACTCTCTCCACTACCCACTCTCTACTGCCCACTCTCTACTACCCACTCTCTACTACCCACTCTCTACTGCTTGCTCTCTACTGCTTGCGCTCTACTGCTTGCTCTATACTGCTTGCTCTCTACTACTCTCTCTACTAATCTCTCTACTATTCACCTTCTACTACTCACTCTCTACTACTCACTCTCTACTACTCTCTCTCTACTCCCCACTCTCTACTCCCCACTCTCTACTCCCCACTCTCTACTCCCCACTCTCTACTCCCCCCTCTCTACTACTCCCTCTCTACTCCCCCCTCTCTACTCCCCCCTCTCTACTACTCCCTCTCTACTACTCCCTCTCTACTACTCCCTCTCTCCCTCTCTACTACTCTCTCCGCTACTCTCTCCGCTACTCTCTCTGCTACTCTCTCTGCTACTCTCTCCGCTACTCGCTACTACTCACTCGCTACTACTCACTCGCTACTCTCTATTACTCATGCTCTAGTGTCTACTACTCTCTACCTCTCTACCTCTAACTCTATTCCTCGACGTCTACCTCTCGCTACCCGCACATTTATGCACATATATATATGCAAATGCATTTATATAAATGTGTGTGTGTGTGTGTGTGTGTGTGTGTGTGTGGTTGTGTGTGTGTGTGTGTGTGTATGTGTGTATATATATATATATATATATATATATTCACTGAAAAAACCATAGGTTTCACACATGTTATAGTTAGCTGGACATTTCACTCGTGAAAAACCAATGAAATTCCCCCGTTATAGTTAGTTCAGCTAACTATAACTCGCGCCCCCGCAATGCACTGCTGATGACGTCACATATTACATCACTCATGACATGGTCAGTGACATCACTCATGACATCACTGATGACATCTCAAATGACATCACTGATGACATCATCCAGTGAATGGTGTTTTTCTGAAAATTAAATATGTTTTATATATGTATATCTCAAAGTCGATGGAAGAATAAATGGGTATATAAGTGTCTAAATGGATGATTTGTTTTTGAACAATTGATTGTGTAACTGACTGATTAAGTGTATCATAGTAAATACATGGCTTAGTGAGTAATGTTTAAATATGTAAGTATATGAATCAGTCTCTCACTTTGTATATAAGTGGCTGCATGGGTTGGTGAGTAGCTACATGGGTGTCTATATAGGTTATTAGTTGGTTTTTTGAGTATCAGTCTGAGTGTCTGCATGGTTCGGTGGGGGGTATTACGTAGTGCATAGGTGCATGAATGAGTGACTCTCTCTTTGTATGTGTTGAAGACAGCATGTGTGCAGGACTGTATGGGTGGATGAGTGTGTGTATGGGTGTGTTAGTGAGTGAATGACTGTCTCAATAGTGTCTTTATCAGTAACTACATATGTTTTAAACTAGTATATGTGACTGTTGGTGTATATAAGTGAGTATATGTGAGAGTGAGAGATTGAAAGAGTTCCTGTATGAATAAGTATGTGTTTCTATAAGTGATTGTTTAAAAGACTAAGTATGTGTAAGTTCCCGTAGAAGTAAGTGTGGTGGTGTGTGTATAAATGTATATGCAAGTAAATGTATGTTTCTTCCTTTATTAGCATGAGTGATTATGTGTGTGAGTAACTCTGTGGCTGAGTGGCATTGTGTAACAGGATGTATAGGTGTATGAGTACATATGATGAGTGAGTACATGTATGAGTGACTGTATAGGACTGTTGGTGAATGAGTGGATGTGTATGTGGATCTTAGAATTACTCAAGAGGTTGTTGTAACTGGTATTGGTATGTCAATTGTTTTTAAAATGTTAGTCTCTATTTTTGAATGTGTGTATCAAAGGTTATATTAGGGTGAGAGGAGGTCTGCCACTCTATCACAATGATGATGTCATCAGTGATGTCATTTGAGATGTCATCAGTGATGTCATGAGTGATGTCACTGACCATGTCATGAGTGATGTAATATGTGACGTCATCAGCAGTGCATTGCGGGGGCGCGAGTTATAGTTAGCTGAACTAACTATAACGGGGGAATTTCATTGGTTTTTCACGAGTGAAATGTCCAGCTAACTATAACATGTGTGAAACCTATGGTTTTTTCAGTGAATTTGCAAGGTTTTTTAAATGCTAATTCCTAACTATAACGTGTGTGAAACCTTTGGTTTTTTCAGTGAATTTGTACGGTTTTTTAAATGCTAATTTTTGTATTATTTAATTAAAAAATATTTTTTTTTATTAAAAGTAAAATTCCTATGTATTCATTTATATATTATCTGTATCTTTTTATTTGTTTTTGCTTTTTTTAAAAAAATTCAATTAGGATAAAGTTGAATAGTTTTTTTAATTTTTGCAATTAATTTTTCTCCACTTTTTTTTTTTTTATATAAATTCTTGGGGTGCACGATCTGAGCGCGCTCCTAGTACAATTTCGTAAGTTTTTTATGAATACCGTGGTACGTTATTTACGTACGCAAATATACGTCATAGTGCGCGCTGGGAGCGCGCACCCAGTACGTGTACGTACGTACGCATGCGTGCGTGCGTCCTACGCGCTCCACGCGGTTTACTTCCGCATACGCTAAAATTACGCGCAATAACGGTCGCGTATACACGTGTTCAACGTATGCGCGCTAGGTACGCGCATATGACGTATGCACATGTGCTCCTACGCGTTCGCGCATACGTAATCACGAGGTGCGCGCTCGGAGTTTGCGCAGTGCGCGCACCTCGGGTTTATGCATAATAAAACAGCACTTCTTATTGGTTATCATTACTTTCAGTTTCTGATTGTTTCAACACCACACCCAATCCCCTCATGGCAAGTCATGTGATCAAGAATCATCACTTTTGATTGGTTTGAAGTACTTTCAGTTCCAGATTCCTCCCAAACCACACCTACTCCCCTCATTATTAGTTATGATTCCTTTGGAGAAGGAGCTATTCTGTTGTTGAGAGACAATGGCTGAACAGCAACCATCTTCAGACAGTGACCAGGACACTCTTGAGAGGCAGAGGAGCAGGAAGCAGAAAGACAGCTTTATATGGCAGTTTTTCACTTTTCCAGAGGGACAAAAAAAGGTAAATGCACCTAAAGTTACATGTGTACTTTGTCAAAAAGTCTTGTCACGTGGGAATCCTAACAAGAAATATTCTTTTAGCATTCACACTATGTTGAGGCATGTTGACAAAATGCATCCAGTGACTTTTCGTCGAGCTTCTGGAGCAAACCCTCCACCTGCTCTACCGACGACATCTGCAGCAGCTCAGCCGAGCACATCTTCGGCAGCTCAGCCGAGCACTTCTTCTGCAGTGGTGCCTTTGCCTTCTTCCACACCTCGTTTTGGACCACCTTGTTTTGCTAGGTTGTCCACACACTGCACTGATTGTGGTAAACTTATTTCTGTGTGTGAGACCAGTCTTGATCTCATTCAGAGAAAATTTGATGCCCATGAGTGCAGTAGGCCATAGATGTTTTTTCTTTTTTTTCGTTTTTCTCTTCCTGTTTTCCTCCATTAAATCAAGGGCTCTTTTAAGAGCCACTTATAAACTTAACCCCCAAAAATTTTTTTTGAGGGATTTTTAAAAAAAAAAATGTTTTTTAATTTAATGTACAAAAAGAGGTGAAGAAATGGAAGCATGAAAAGGGAGGATTGAGTAATACTAATATGTTTCACTTATTTTTAAAAAAAAAACTTTTTCGAAAAAAAAAAATTTAAAAATATTTTGCAAAGGAACAGAATTTTTTTTTTTATTTTTTCATTCCAGTTCTGCAAAAAAAGAAAATAAGTATTAATATTCAATCATACATTACAAAAAGCATTACATGTTTTTACATATTTTACAAAGCCATTTTTTGCCCTTTTTTTGCTGTTTTCAGAATTTTTTATTTTTCACTTAAAATAGTGAAAACAATTGTATTCATCATTTAACAGCG
This sequence comes from Triturus cristatus, assembly GCF_964204655.1. Classification (NCBI taxonomy): domain Eukaryota; kingdom Metazoa; phylum Chordata; class Amphibia; order Caudata; family Salamandridae; genus Triturus; species Triturus cristatus. Next base: position 390,699,410 of record NC_140579.1, on the reverse strand, counting down.
GGCAAAAAAAAAACAATCTGAAAGATTGCTTAAAAAAAGCCCTAAAACTTTCCTCACTAAAATATACCTTGTTAGAAATATTACATATATATTACAAGTACTTCTCTAGATGTTTAAAATTTTTCTAGACAAACCGTTTTTAAACCTTGTCGCAAAAGCACACATGCCAAAATAATTTCTGTCAAAGGAGTCCACAATTGTTTTTATTACTTTTCCTTTTGGCGAAAAAGTAATTTCAAAATCCTTTTTAAGTGATATCTTCATTTATAATCCTTTAAAATTACAAAAAATGCTTTCTTCAGATGCAGATTTTAGTTTTCAAAATTTAGGTTTCAGAAAAATTAAGTAAGAATTGGGTAAATCATAAGGCAAACGTTGCTTGAAAATCAATTGGGAATCATTACACAGTGTCCAGCCTTTTTCACATTTAAGATAAACTGTGTAATGTCCAGAAGTTACAGTAGGTCCTTCATGAAAAATTATTGCAACTGTAACAAAAGTTTTTCCAGAAATTGATAATTGTTGTCCTATAAACTTCTTTATTAAAGTATCCAATTTTGAACCATCCGCTCTACAACGTTGCATCATTAAAATTACATACTGACCATATTTCTGTAAAAATAATGTAGAAAACATGTCTGATTTACATTCAGAACATTCCATGTTGTGATTGGCATCTTTAACTAATTTACTAAAAGTCACTGATTTACTTTGTGGTAATGGTAAAAATATGAACCTTTCTGAATCAACATTACTACTGCATGTGTTCATACAGTTTTCACAGCAATGTTCCCATTTGTAAGAGACACCAAATACGTTTTCTACTTCTACTCCTTCATCTTCTAGTACACTCAAAATATATATTAAGTATTCCTGAGCATCTTGCTGGACATTTTCTTTAAACTGTGTAGAACCACAACATACATCTAAAAGATTTCTAACATCAGTAGCACTTTCTATTTCAGTTTTATCAGTACTCAGCTTCTCAAAAAGGAGACTCAGCAGAGAACACAATCTTTTTCCATGATTTACTATTATCTGTTCTAGCAACTTTTCAAGATAAAATACAACATTCAGCACTACATTTGCATAGCAGTTGACACCAGAGCTATTTTCAAAATGGCAACCAACAACCTCTTCAACACTGTCCTTTTTCTTTTTCCTTGCTATCACATCACTGTCCTTTTTTTTTTGTTCTGTTCATCCACATTACAGATATTCTCAAATCTCCTTTTCCGACAAACAACATGTTTTTCAATCACAGGATACTGACCTAAATGAGGAGCATAGGTTCTTCTTAATCTGTTATACTCCTTTACACAGTTTGTATCAGCACTAACTTTTGAGTCATCAAAGTCTATCATAAATAAACCAGATAATGTTTTCACTCGTGACAAAGCAACATATGCCATACCTTCTTTGAACACAGTAGAACCAATGTTTACAAAAGCACTATCTACAGTCAATCCTTGAGACTTGTGAATAGTTACAGCATATGCTAGAGAAAACGGAAACTGCTTCCTACGTACATATAAGTCTTTCACAAGCATGAAACGAACTGAACAACGACAAACTTCTTCTATCTGATCAAATTTTATTTTTAAACATTCAATTCCATCTTTTTTCTGGTAATTAATAAAACCCACAACTCTTCCCATAGCTCCATTCACTAAACCTTTTTCTACATCCAAATTTCTCCTTAAAATCACTCGACAATTCATGCAAACATATAGATTTTTTTCTAATCCAGCTGTTTTGGAAATATTCTTCTCTAGTGAATCCAATTTATTTTTCAGTTTGCCTGTTAATGTAAAAGTAATTCTTTCATGCTGAATTTTGTCCTCTGCTTCCATTTTCTTAATCTCTTCCTTTTCCAATTTCAAAAGTTCCTCATTGAATATTGAGCACTCACGTAGTGTTGGCATTAAGCAGATTACAGTATTTTTTTCTGCAATGTTCTGGTATATTTTCTCTGCAACTATTTCTTCATTTGGAAATAAGTTATGTAGCAACCGACTCTGTAATGCTTTTTTGCCAACTTCTGTGAGTAGTCCAATTCTGATATCTTTCAGAATACTTGCATAATCTTCGTCGTTTGCTTGTCTCATATTGGTAGTGAGTTCTTTGTACTCCAAGAACGACCAAATATTCGCATTACCAATGCTTCCTAATGACTTCTTCGTGTCTTCATGTGTCACAGTATTAAACACTGGTTGTCCTTTAACTGGAGTGAGCTGCAGAAGATCCCCAAAAACTATGACGTGTTTACCTCCAAATAACACGTCATAGTCTCTCTTAAGAATTTGTTGCATTCTTAAATGCACAAAGGCAAGCATTACATTTGAAACCATGCTCACCTCATCAATAATGAGAACTTGCATCTTCTTCAACACTCTTGAAACTTCGAGGCATGCTTCTCCAGTTAGCTTGTGGTATTCTATTTTGTTCTCATGCTCCACTGGTAACATTAGCAAGCGATGTAAGGTAATTCCTTTTATGTTATAGGCTGCTAACCCAGTTGGAGCAGTTACCACACAAGACAAATTTGAAGCTGTTTTTTGCTGTAGGTAGCTTCTGATGACTTTTATTAAGAAACTTTTACCAGTTCCAGCTTGTCCACTCACATACATCCTGATTGGTTCAAATGATGTGCATGAGCACTCTTTCTTTTCATGTAGTAATCCATGATAAATTTTTTTGATGACTTCTTCTTAAATTTCTTTTTGTTCTTCATTCAGTTGTTGTTCCAGATTTAGTAAGTCGATTGAATCTTCCTGTGCTTGATTCATAGCCGTTTCTACTTCAGTCATGGCTACTGCAGCTTCATTTTCTATGATCGGTTGTCCTAGGGGATCTTGACTAAGTGTTACTGAACTTTGGCTGTCTTGAGAACTGTCTCTAGCTACTTCAGCTGCAATTTTTGCTTCCTGTTCATTTTCTTCATTTAACATTTGGACATAAGTTGAGAAAGTACTGCATTCTATACTGTCTTTGCTAGCATTAAAAGAATCTTCATAGCTTTGAAATTCTCCCAGTAGTTCGTCCTCTGAACGCCATGGTTTAAACAGCTGTAAAAGAGCCAAGTAGTAAAATTCCTTTTTGTCAGTAGTTTCGCAACTGAGCTTCCTGTGATTTATCAAACTTCCTTTTGTTTGCTTCACCAAACATCCTTCCTCACCAATGACTTTATATTTTCCATTGTTGATGTCTTCTGTGGCTTTCCGTGAATAAATGTAGTTCTGCAGCACTTCATAGAGACACATGTTCTCAAGATGATGACTTCTCTTTGGGTAATATGTGTCCAACATGTTTGATTTCAAAATATCTGTACTTTCTGGGTCATTCTCGGCCAAATATTCAATTTCTCCAACAGATTTCAGTACCCGATTTCTCATTCCTGCAAGGCCTAAGCTTACCCAAATTATTCTTCTGGATTTCGAGTAAAGACTTGCAGATGATAACCTATCTGAGCATTCGTAGGATCCAATTTCTCGATGCGATAACATCTTTAAACTGAAACTGTACAGCTTCTTACTGACAGTCTTCTCGTGAGAAATCTCTTCCCACATTTCCTTCAATTCTGTTTTCTCAGATTTAGTGATGTAATGTGACATACAGAGCAACAGCAATAGAATTGTCTGCCACATACTGAATATCCATGTTAGCATTCCACATGGATAAAATGACTGGGTTGAAGTCATTTATAAATTTTGACTCTTCATTTCTTTTTAGGTTTTAGGTATTTTGGGGAGATTTTCTGGTTATAGTATGTCGCACAGCTGACATAAAACTGTTGACTCTTCCTTTTGAAAGAACAGGTCTAGGAAATCCAAATCGACACTTTGTGTAGAATTTATCTTTCGTCTTGTACTTCCGTCGACAGTATTTTCCACACCGATGACTTTGGAAACGTAAAACTTGCTCTTTTAACTTTGTCTCTTCTGTGCTTTTAGGTATAGCACATGTTGCATATTCTTCAATGAAAGATAACACTGCTTCATCAGTATCTGTTCCAAACTTTGGGGCATCCTTGATCCACAACAGCATATGAATATGAGGAGCACCTCTTGCCTGGTACTCTTTTCTCCAAAAGAAATCCACTACTTCTCCAAGAGGTGGCTTTTTTTATTGCAGATAAAGGACATCATAGCCTCAAATCTATGATTGAAATATCTGCAAACATTAACTGGATCCAAAGAGCACAGTTCTCCAGCTGTCTTGTATTCAATGTTTTTAATGTTTGAATTTGCCTCTCTTAGAAAATCCAGTAAATCATCCCAAGCGTACTCGGCACAGCTTAGGGTAAGGAACCATGTTGGAGTTCCTAAATTCCGTAACATGCATTTTAATTCACCATGGCGTCGGTACCAATATTCATTTGTCCCACGCTGACAAGCCATCAAATTGATCAGTTGTGTTTCCAAATGATCATCTCGGTGCTGCACTTTCTCCATAAAATCCTTAGCAGACACATTTTGTAAATGTACTCCACTTTTTAAAATGTGATTTACTGCATAAGATAATGCAGACAAGTCGCTTTCAAATAAAAGATGGAACAAATAAGGAATACTTTGACGAAATCTTGGATCTTCTGCATATAGTCTTGTAGTCCGATACTCAGAAGCTGGAATCTGTTCTGGACGTTCATCGTATCGTCCTCCTTTTCCTGTAGGAAACAGCTGGGGAAAACATCGAGCTTCCAAGCTCTCCTCCCATACACTCACGGGAGTTCCTTTTGCTTTCTTCATCTGAAACAGATCAATAGTGTCTCCCATAACTTCTTTTGAATGAAGAGGATGTATGCTAAAATGTTCATAAATTTCTTCTTCCTTTGACTTGTCCACTTTTTCAATTTGACCAGTTGGTGTTTCTGTGTCTTCTTGTAAATCTTCTTCTTCTTCTTCTATATAAATTGATTCATACCATTTATTATTTTTTTCCAAATACAAATTTGCTCTTTGTACTTTTCGTACATCCACCAGCTCTTGCCAAATCGTCTTATTCTTTGTAGGTACACCATTAACCAGAATTACTAATGGTTCAGTTTCCAAAGTATCTGCATCAATAGTTTCCATATTTTTTTTCAAATCCAAGGGCAAATACACCACTCTTCCTTTTAAACCTCTCAGTAAATCAGAAGGAGGTAATTTACCAGTTTTGGGCTCCATACGTACTATGGTCTGGAACGGATGAACACATTGAATGAGTATAGACTCATATGTATTTAATTCAGAAAGTTCGGCAGGAATAGCATCCAATTCTAAATTATTATGTACAGCTCTAGTCGGCATTCTATTTTCTTCTAACTTATTATAACAGTATTTACAAATACGCTGATCTTCACCCAATTCAAAACAATTTTCAAGAAATATATATGTTGCAAAATCCTTCCACTTATAATTATCTTCATTTTCACTTTTTTTATACAGATCAACACTCCTTGTTTGAATTTTATAATGACTTCTGCGGCAACAAATACAAGTAATATTTGGTCTTTCATTAGAGGTGATAGTAAATTTTGTCATTTCATCCTCAAAATTTTTAGTAATAATGAGTTCTACATTCTGTTCCTCATTTTCCTCATTTACTGTGTCCTTTTCTGCACTTTCTTGTTCTGGACCAAAGTAACAAAACTGAATCTCATCAGTAACCTTCACTACATCTGATACAGATCCACGGAACAGAGCATTATTCAACTCATTCAACTTTACTGCTGGACTTTTAGCAAAATACAATGTTCTCACAAACTTTCTCATTTCAGTATGATGAACAGCCAGCATACTAAAATGATGAAAAACACTTTTACACACTTTTCTAGATAGACAAGCCAGAGAATGTCCTTGCAAACCAGTATTCTCTCTCACTCTGCATGGATCTATTGTTTGAAGCACCTTCATCTTCTGTTTTACACTCTTTTTACTATATTCTCTTAGAAAGTCACGTAATTTATCAATAGATTCCTGACGCACAGTACAAATACTACTACAGTTCCAAGTGTACACTGGGGCTTTTGGACGTCTCCCCATAGCCTCAGCAGCCATTACTTCTTCCTCATTTCTTGGGACCATTTTCTCTTTTTGCATCACACAACCATCCTTAACTTCATATGCTCTACCATTGGTGTCAACTGCATGCAACAAACTATTACTTTGAAGATAACTCTCTTCATTAAAAAATGGTTCAGTACTTGAACTGTGTTTCCATTCTCCCAAGAACACTTTACAAAAGTTACTTTTTTTCACTTCTCTTTTCCTTTTGCTTTGTGACTTCATTGCATTCACTAATTTTTTTAATCTACGCATCCTATTCAAAATTAGAATAAAAAGTTTTCTTTTTATTTCCAAAGCCTTACTTACAATATTTTCTATAATTTTTTTTTTCTTAATACATTTTTATTTTTTCTTATATTTTTTCACATCCTTTAGCAAATTTAACATCACTCTTCTCTGAAACATTTTTCGACGAATGTTTTTAAAATCTAATTTTCGTGTTAAATCTGTTTGACATACTTCTGATTGTACATTAGCTTTTTTTTTGCTGTTGACTGTGTTGTGGCTTTGTACATAAAACTCTCTTTGTTTTACAGTTATTTTTGCCATTTTTTTGTTTTTTGAAAATCTTTTTTAAGAAATCTCTGTTCTGCTTACCAGTAGACTTTTTCTTTTTGCCATCACCAGCTTCTCCTGCTATTTTTTTTTCCCAGTTTTGTTCAGATATACTTGTTGTTGCTTTTCTTTCCTTTTTCTTCTCCTTAAAGGCATTTTTTTTTCACTGTTGCTCAGCAATACCTGCAAGGAACTAAAAAAAAATCCTTTTTGTAATTATAATTCATTAAAATATTTTTTTTTACTTTTCATTTATTTCAAATGTTTTTCCATTTGTCTCTCATTTGTGATTTACTAATTTGTGCACAGTACTAACCACCACAGTTGAAAAAAAACAAGCTACCCCTTTCCTGCAAGTGCATTTTTTAACAGAACAACTGCAACACAAATTATATCTGTGGCCACAATTCCTGTGCACACACAGCCTCATGGTGTGCTTCTTAGCAGAAAACAGAATTTACTACTCTGGTAGATCAAGTGATAATTGCTGTTACAGCCTTACACATTTTACCTGGAAAATCACAGAGGCAGAAAAGAGCACATTTCCTAACAGCTTCTTCATACCATAAGTATCTGCAACCTGAGTGAGTGTTTAGAGTAGAGCAAAGAAAATGAGGCCTTGGTGACGTTGAATGTGTTTGCATTACACACAGACCTGAGTAGTACGCATGGGAGTGTTGGAGAAGCTGCTGCGTGTGTCCCAAGAGTGTGTTTCTGCAGACTATGTATTGTCAGCTGCAAGAGACATGAGCAAGGACATTTCCAGAACTGCATGAAGACTACAGGGATGTACGTAACAGTGCATGTGTGCTAAGGGATAATTTGTGTAAACACAACAGGCTGCCCGTTTCCTGGGACTACAATTCTTACTGAACAACATCTTCATAAATTAAATCTCTGCCCACAATTCCTGTGCGCACACAGACTCATGCTATGTTTTTTGGAACAAAACAGTGTCCCTGAATAGTACCAAATTACTGTTACAGCCCGATACAGTTCCCTTATCATTTACAGAAGCAGAAAACAGCACATGTCCTAACAGCTCCTTAAGACAATGACCATGTGTTACAGGGTGAGTGATTAGACTAGATCAATTTAAATGAGGCCTTGCTGACGTTGAATGTGTTTGCATTACACAGTGCTATCTGAAACAGCACACAGAGCTGAGTACTACACATGAGAGTGTTGGAGAAGCTGCTGCGTGTGTGCCAAGAGTGTGTTTCTGAAGACTGTGTATTGTCTGGTGCAAGACAGATGAGCAAAGAGACTTCCAGAACTGCATGAAGACTGCAGGGATGTATGTAACAGTGCATGTGTGCTAAGGGATAATTTGTGTAAACACAACAGGCTGCCTCTTTCCTGAGACTGCATTTCTTACTGAACAACAAATTCATAAATTAAATCTCTGCCCACAATTCCTGTGTGCACACAGACTCATGCCATCTTTTTACGCACATAACACAGGCTGCCCCTTTCCTGGGACTGCACTGAACAACATCTTCACAAATTAAATCTCTGCCCACAATTCCTGTGCGCACACAGACTCATGCTATGTTTTTTGGAACAAAACAGTGTCCCTGAATAGTACCAAATTACTGTTACAGCCTGATACATTTCCCTTATCATGTACAGAAGCAGAAAACAGCACATGTCCTAACAGCTCCTTAAGACAATGACCATGTGTTACAGGGTGAGTGATTAGACTAGATCAATTTAAATGAGGCTTGGCTGACGTTGAATGTGTTTGCATTACACAGTGCTATCTGAAACAGCACACAGAGCTGAGTACTACACATGAGAGTGTTGGAGAAGCTGCTGCGTGTGTGCCAAGAGTGTGTTTCTGAACACTGTGTATTGTCTGGTGCAAGACAGATGAGCAAAGAGACTTCCAGAACTGCATGAAGACTGCAGGGATGTATGTAACAGTGCATGTGTGCTAAGGGTTAATTTGTGTAATCACAACAGGCTGCCCCTTTCCTGGGACTGCATTTCTTACTTAACAACATCTTCACAAATTAAATCTCTGCCCACAATTCCTGTGCGCACACACTCATGCTATCATTTTACGCACATAACACAGGCTGCCCCTTTCCTGGGACTGCATTTCTTACTGAACAACAACTTCATAAATTAAATCTCTGCCCACATTTCCTGTGTGCACACAGAGTCATGCCATCATTTTAGGCACATAACACAGGCTGCCCCTTTCCTGGAACTGCATTTCTTACTGAACAACATCTTCACAAATTAAATCTCAGACAACAATTCCTATATACACACAGACTCATGCTGTGTTGGTAGGCACAAAACACAGGCTGCCCCTTTCCTGAGTTATAAATTCTTACAGAACTAATGCTTTTTTCAAATGTGCTGCCATTTTCCTCTCTTTTCTTTCAAAGTGATTTCTGCTAAATGCTAACCATCACAATTAAAAACAAGCTGTCCTTTTCTTTCAACAGCAACACAAATTACATCTCTGTCAACAATTCTTCTCTGCACACAGACTCATAGTTTGATGGTAGGCACAAAACAGTATTCCTCATTGTTACCAGTACACATTAACTTATGGTGAAAACATACTCCATAATATTTTACATATTCAAAACAGTTAAATATCTTGCAAAACAGAAAATGTAAATCACAACTTTAAACAAATAATCACAATTCTTTTTTTTATATCTAAATTAACCACAAACACCCCCTCTCAAACTCATAATTCACCTTTAAAATGAGTTAGTTGTGAAAGAAATGTGGCAGTCACACAGCAGTTTATCAGACCAGAATCTCTGAGCTGAACACCTCTCTCCTCTCAGCAGAACCAGTTAATGGCACAGTTTCCCTCTCTTTTTTCACACATATACATGTTAATTTCAAATCTCAGTGCTTCCCACATTTTTTCAAATGAAATCACACATTTCTATTGGTTGAAAACTTCAACTCCTTTCCAAATGTACCCTTCCCCCAACTTGACTTCTGCCTGCTACCATAGCAACAGGTCATGGAACACAGGTGTGAGCAGAGAGGTCAGAAGTTCAGCAGACAATGTTTCATTTCCAAAGAGCAAGAGTGCTTGACTTTTCAAACCTAACAGCAAATCCAAACTAATGTTCTTTGTTCACACATTTTTCTGAACCAATACAATACATGCTTTTAAAAATGTAAACATACAGCCTAGTTTTTAGTGTAGAATGGTTTGAAACAGCCAATGAGTTATTTTTATTAAAAAAAACTATGTGTGCCTCCATTTTTCAACTGTCTTTCATTTCATATTGCCTTTCTACTGAAAGACACCTCCTGAGTGCATCCAGATCTCCTTGGAAGATGTTCACAGTGTGGATTGTAGGTCACAGCTATGTCTTCTGGAGTGAAAAATGTGCAGTAAAAAGAGGTATGGTGAGAGACCTTGCTTTGCCAAATGTAGACATTAAATGGATTGGTCAGAGAGGGTTAAAGTGGCACCAATTAATGCCTTTGGTGAAAACCTTTCTACATCTCCCACAGCCTAACCTTATTATTGTGCACTGTGGTGGAAATGACCTAGGCACTTTAACTGGGGTAGGTCTGGAAATGCTTATTAAGGACACCTTTGTGCAATTGATGTCACTTTTTCCACAAACTGCCTTCGTATATTCTAACATATGCCAAAGGCAAAAGTGGAACTGGTCCAACCAATTTTGTACGCAGATTGACAAAGCAAGGAAGCACGTCAACAAATCTATTTCTGCTTTCCTCAGAGACTATGGTATGGGTTCTATATACCACAACAACTTGCGTTACAACATGCAAGACATTTATAGAGGAGATGGTGTACACTTCACTGATGAAGGCAACAGAGTCTTCCTCTTGAACTTTAGACTCTGCATCGGTACTTACTTGTAGGTACCAAAAACAAACAATAAACACAAGGGCTCTTTTTAGAGCCACCTTATATCTAAACACTTAAATGCGATTTTTTATTATTTTTTTTTTAAAGGTTTTTTTCGGGTGCGCGCTGGGTGTGCGCACTCGGCGATATTTTTTTTCAAAATATAAATCTTTTTTTTGCCCTACAAGGTCCTACTGTGACCCCCTTACAATGCCTAGTGGGTCAATATCTCCCCACTCTGCCCCCTTTTCAAGTTCTCCCCCTTTGTTTATCACCCCCTCTTTATGCGAGAGACAAAATGGCGGCCGCCGCTTCCTGATTTCCACCGATTCGAATGTTTACTGACATCTAACAACCAATCAGAAGTGCGCTCGCGCACGGCAAGGTGCGCGCACAGTACTTGCTCAGTGCGCGCACGCTGCGCGCTTACAGATATATATATTGATTTAAATGCTAATTTCTCAGGAAATACTGAACAGATTTACACCAAACCTGCAAAAGGCACTTCATGGACCTTATGGCTACCTCTCTGCCAAATTTCACATAATTCTGTTCAGCCGTTCGGGCTGTAGCTGCGACTAAAGTCCCTATGGAAAAATGCATGGGGAAAACGCGTTTTGGGACCCCCCCTTTTTCTCGGTCCCCGCTTGATGAATCCCCCCGAGACTTTCAGGGTAGGAGCTGAGCGGAGCGCCCCATTAGTTTTGAAAATTTCGCGAGGATTCGTCAACCGGCGCCAAAGTTATTCAAAATAGAATTTTGAGATTTCCTATGGAAACACGGTCCTAACTATAACTACCTACTGGCGACCGCCAGTAGGTAATATATATATATATATATATATATATATATATATATATATATATATTCACTGAAAAAACCATAGGTTTCACACATGTTATAGTTAGGAATTAGCATTTAAAAAACCTTGCAAATTCACTTAAAAAACCATAGGTTTCACACATGTTATAGTTAGGTGGACATTTCACTCGTAAAAAACCAATGAAATTCCCCCGTTATAGTTAGTTCAGATAACTATAACTCTCGCGACCGCAATCCACTGCTGATGTCACATGTCACATATTACATCACTCATGACATGGTCAGTGGCCTCACTCATGACATCACTGATGACATCATCCTTTTGATAGAGTGGCGGTCGCGAGAGTTATAGTTATCTGAACTAACTATAACGGGGGAATTTCATTGGTTTTTTTACAAGTCAAATGTCCACCTAACTATAACATGTGTGAAACCTATGGTTTTTTAAGTGAATTTGTACGTTTTTTAAAATGCTAAGTTATGTATTTATTATAATATTTTTTATATATTTATTTTACAATAAACTACGTATTAAAAAATATTTTTGGGGGGTTTTTCACCGTCCGCGTTTAAAAAAAAAATGTAAATGTTTTTTTCACCTTCGGGGTCCTTCAGGGACCCCCTGACAAAGGCTAGGGGGTCAGGAACTCTCTACCCTGCCCCCTTTTCACATTCGCCACCTTCCTTTTTCATTCTCGCACTCAAAACAAACAAAATGGCGGCCGACACTTCCTGATTTCGACCGATTCAAATGTTGACTGACATGTAATCACCAATCAGAATTACGCTCGCGCACGTTAGGGTGCGCGGCTATAGATATTTATGTACTTTAACAGCAATTTTCTCAGGAACTACTGAACAGATTGACACCATATATGCAAAAGGCACATCCCTGACCTGAGGACTACCTCTTTGACAAATTTCAAGTAATTCTGTTCAGCCATTCGGGCTGTACCTTCGACTAAAGGTCCTATGGGAAAATGCATGGGGAAAACACGTTTTGGGACCCCCCTTTTTTCTCGGCCCCCGCTTGACGAATCCCCCCCCGGGACTTTCAGGGTAGGAGCTGAGCGGAGCGCCCCATTAGTTTTGAAAATTTCGCGAGGATTCGTCAACCGGCGCCAAAGTTATTCAAAATAGAATTTTGAGATTTCCTATGGAAATACGGTCCTAACTAGAACTATCTACTGGCGACTGCCAGTAGATAATATATATATATATATATATATATATATATATATATATATATATATATATATATATCTCAACGCTCCAACTTCCTCCTGTCGCAAATAGGCACTCACGGGAGACGCTTGGAAGATGTTTTATTCCGGTATAACAAACAGACGCGTTTCGGCGAATTGCCTTCCTCGGTGTTTGCTCGCACACCGGGAGGTCGCCATTTTAAATGCATGCATGGGCTGTCATAGCGATAAATCAACATGGAAAGCGGACTTGCACATTCAACAAATAAGCGTCCGCCATTGCTAAATTTGCAATAGTAACTTGTTCAGATAGTAAATACATGGCAAATCACAAATCCCTCATTCTTAATGCCAAGCTGAGTTATAAAACAGAACTGAAAACAAGTTATTTCCTGTGTACACATTTGCACGCACTATGGCTATTTAACACAATTTACGCCATGTATTGGCTGCGGCATCCAGGTAACATCGCTACAAGCGGATGAATAGATTGCTTCGAAAAAACCGCCATAAATAAACAGACAAGCCTACAGTTGTGGATCATTCCTTCGAACATGTTCATATTACATAACGGTACCTCACAACTTGAAGATACAAAATACTACATACCGACCACACGAGGAACATATCTGGAAAGTGTAGAAAAATGCGAGACTATGATCAAAATGTGGAATACCAGAGGAATGTTGGGTAAAGATGAACATTTATTTTTGAGGTGCCCCAATCCGGTGATAGCAACGTTTTACCACATCCCGAAGATACACAAGGATGCAGCCCACCCTCCCGGAAGACCTATAGTCTCGTCACAGGGCAGTCTGACAGAACATATGTCAATGTTCATTGATTATTTTCTTTTTCCATTTGTAGTTGAATTGAAATCGTATATGAGACACCAAAGACTTTTTGAGTAAAATCTCTTTAATCAACTGGAATCCAACCTACTTAATGATGGTGCTAGATATCACCAGCCTATACACTTGTATCAATCATCATGATGGTTTAAAAGCACTACAGCACTTTCTAAACAGAAGACAGCTTAGGTTTGCTGCACACAATGAAATGATCTTACAGTTCACAGAATTTTGTTTGATGAACAACATATTTTTGTTCGAGGACAGCTACTTCAAACAAGTGTCAGGTACAGCGATGGGCACCTGCTTCGCCCCCAGCTATGCAAATCTTTTCGTGGGCTGGTGGGAGGAGCAGGTGCCAAAAACATATGAACATGGAAACTTAACAGGGAGAGTAGTTGAATGGTATCGCTATATAGATTATTTATTTATAGTGTGGCAGGGCAGTATTGAATCTGCTAATGGCTTCATTAGGAACTTGAATGATAATCATCTCAATTTACAATTCTCAGGTGTGGTCAGTCCAGTGGCAGTGGACTATCTGGACCTAAAAGTATTTGTAATGGAAGAACAGTTAAATACCACACTACATCGGAAAGACACCGCAGGCAACTCTACCCTTTTTGCCACAAGCAATCACCCGCCACAACTGATTCAAAGTATCCCATACGGGGAACTGTTGCGTCTTAAACGCAACAGCTCACGCCCGTGTGATTTCAAAGTGTCAGCACAAGAATGCATACAGAGGTTTGCCTTAAGGGGCTACAATCCCACATTATTGTAGAACACACTGAATAAGGTGAAAGGCATTCCTAGAAAGAATTTGTTGGTCAGCAAGAAGAAGTCAGTTAATGAGTCAGAGAGTACCCATCAAGGTAAATTTAGGATGATAACCACCTACTCAGCAGAAGCGAATCATTTAAAACGTATGTTGAGGAAAAACTGGCACATTTTGAAAACTGATTCGGTATTAAATGATGATATTCCAGCATATCCGCAAGTCACATTCAGAAAGGCCAGATCTCTGAGAGATCGATTAGTACGCAGTCATTTTGAGGAAGCATCTCCTGGGGTGAGAACCCTTAAGGCTATGAAAGGTTTCTTTCCCTGTGGAAAGTGCAAAGCGTGCTCCAATAGTAGAAGAGTTCTCTCGTTTGATATACCAGGAACACAGGTAACCAGAATCATCAATAAATTCATCACCTGCAGCACCCCCTATGTAGTGTACTGCTTAATATGTCCCTGTAACTTATGGTACATAGGTAGCACCATACACCCATTGAAGATCAGGGTATTGGAACATCAAAGGGCAATTGTTGGACCTGGCACCATTGGCGTGAGTCTCCCTTCCATTTTTACGCTGTGTCTCCTCTGTTTTTGCTGGTTATAGATGCTCTGGGCGCTGCGCCACTGCCATTCAGTGCCACAGCGCGAATGCTCCCTTTGTAAAGATGACATATGAATTGGTACATCCATAATTGGCTTATTTGGTTTACCTGTTAGTCCCTAGTAGCGTGGCCTATGTGTGCCCAGGGCTGGTAAACCGAATGCTGCTGGTGGGCCTGCAGCACTGGTTTGTGCCACCCACAGAAGCAGCTTGTAAAGTGTGTCTCAGACCTGCCACTGCAGTGTCTGCGTGCAGTCCAGAACTGCCATCTTGGCTGTGAAGTGCCCCCACTTCCCGGCCCCTAAACCTTCCCTTGGCATCCTGTAAGCCCCCCTTATGATAGGGCGCATTGTATGTGTAATGTAGGACATGCCCTGATGTATGTAGCATGTCCTAGTAGTGAATTACACCCCATTTCGTTTTTCACTACTGTAAGGCTACCTGTTCTCCATAGGCCAGAATGGGAGGTCTGGGCTATTACATTCTATAGTCCTAACTGACCCACAGAACATGGTAGAAAAACTAATCTAGTATGCCTGAGCTCAGAATATTAAAATACATCTTTTAGTGAAGGTTATTTTTATATTCTGTGTTTGAAACTACCACCTTTAGAGTATAGGTACTTTCTTGCCTAAGCCTTCCAGTTTGCTCTGCTATGATGTGTATTGGCTGTCTGGTTTTGGAGGGACAGGGCAGGCTGAGTCAGACCTGGGTTGAATAGAGCGACCTGCCTTGGTGTGAGGGGAGGGGTAGCTCCTGCACTTGAATAGGACTGTGCCTGGCAAGGTGAATGCTGGCTCCACCTCCCACTGTGCGTCTGAGGCAGACCCCCTCTTTCTGAAAGGAAGGATGCAGCCTGATCAACAAAGTGCTCCAGGGCTGGGCAGAACTGGTTCTGGCTGGGTTCAGAGACTTGGGACCCCTAAGAACAAAGACTTTGGGGGTATAAATATTTGTGCACAAACCCCTACATTTGGTATTGCTCCTGGATAACAAGAAGAACCTCTGTCCGTGTGGCTACAAGGATCTGCAGGAGAAGGACGGTCCTTGTGCTTGTGTGCTGTTTCTGGGACTGGCCTGCAGCTGTTACTACTGGACTTCAAGAAGAGGAAAAGAACTTTGATTGGACTTTGTATTTTTGTGCTACAGCAATCACCCAAGGGCTAGGAGAGAGCTAGCCTCCTGCTGGAGTCTCAGGCACATCAGACTCCACCATCGGCCTCCTGTTTCCTCCCAGCGAGGATTACTAACTGCAGGTGAGGCTCCTGTGTGTTCCAGGGCCTCTAGTTCTACTGCTGAGAAGAGAGCGCTGAAAATCGTCGCTAACCTCCGTTAGCGAGCCGCTGCAGCTGGTGAGCGTGAGAAAAATCGCCGCTCCGCTGTCGCCGAGCGCTCGCTAACCCCGAAGATCGTCGCAGCACCTGTCTGCGGGCCTGAAAACGCCCGCTATCCGAAGATCGTCGCAGCACCTGTCTGCGGGCCTGAAAATGCCCGCTATCTGAAATCATCGCAACAGGATCATCGCAGCGCGGACACCGAGCGTTCGCCATTTGCCCCGCATCGAATCCGGATCGTCGCTCCCTCGCGGAGCACCATCTTCGTCAACGCAGCAAGATCGCACACGCAACAGGCTCGGTGCATCATCCTCTCTTCGCGGCAAGGATTTCATCGCATCACCGGCTTAGCGTGAGGAAGTTTGTCGCTTTGTCCTGCCCGCAACCCAGCGCATCATCCTCCCTCGCGGTAAGGATTCAACGCATCGCTGGTTAGCGTGAGGAAATTTATCGCTACAACGCCTTAGCGACATTTTTGTTGCTTTGTTCCAGGAACCAGATACTTTGTGAGTAAAAGGGTCGCAGAGACCCCTGCCTTGAACTAAACATCATTTTGTGCATCCTGAACTATTTTTCCTTGCAGCATTTCTAAAGTAATTATATTTTTATAGTATTGTGGATTTTTACTGTTATTGGTCTTGTGATTAAGTCTATATAAAAATACCTATTTTTCATAACTACTTGAGTGGTGTCCATTTGTAGTGTTCCTCATTATATTACTGTATATGGTCATAAATGCTTCACACACTGCCTCTGAGATAAGCCTAGCTGCTCGTGCTACGTTACCACAGGGTTGAGCAGGGGTTGTCAAAGGGTGTAGGCTGCTTACTCTGACTTAGGAAGAAGGGTCCCTTCTTGGACAGTGGCCAGCCATTGCCAACTAGAGACCCCCATTTCTAACATTGGTGGTCAGCGGTGAGGATCTGGACTTGCATTTATGATTGCATACAGTAATTATAGTGTACACTACTAGTGAGTGCAGACCATAACATAACCACGTACGTTTTTGGAGATTTTCTGATTCTATTTTTGATCGTTATTGCCAGTTATTGCTACAATGGGCAAGCCCAGATCCAATGCCTCTGAGGATCTCTCCTGGGAAGAAGAGAAACTAGACACCTACAATGCCAAGCAGCTCAAATATTTTTGCAAACGCTTCACAGTCCCTATCACAGGTCTCACTAAAAGGGAAGAATATTACAAGGCATTGAAGGCCTGGCTAGAAGCCAGGGATGCCCCACGGAATGAGGAAGGGCCTGTGGAGGGGGGAGAGAATGCAGGAGAGCAGCAGGAAGAAATTGTAGATTTGGTAGGGGATAAAGCAGTTTCCAGCCCGGGCACTAGTGTGTCCTCAAGGGGTCTGTCTCCAGAAGAGATGGAGGACAGGGAGAGAGATAGGCGGCATAATATGGAGATGGCTAAGCTCAAATTGGATGGTCAGAAAGACCTAGAGAATAAGAAGTTAGAAGTTGAGATAATGAAGATGAAATTTGAACATGAGAGAATTTTGAGGGAGTTGGAGATTAAGGCCAAGAGTATTGAGATCTCCCCCTCTGGTGGCAGCATACCAGTAGTGCATACTGAGAGTAGAGTGTATATACCTAAAGAGGTTATTAAGGATTTTCATAAAAGTGAGGATATTGGGCAATGGTTTGCCGCTTATGAATTAGCTATGGTGTCCCACCGGGTCCCTGAGAAGGATTGGGGAGCGGGGTTGTGGGGACGCTTTGTGAGTGAGGGGAGGGATACCTTGTTGGACCTACCCCCAGAAAGTAGGATGATTTATGCCCACATGAAGGAAGCTTTGATTACCCGCTATGGTTTGACCCCTGAAATGTACAGGCAGAGATTTAGAACCTGCAAGAAGATAGAGGGTACCGCGTGGGTAGAATATGTGTCTTTTTTTGGCAGAGCAATGGAGCGCTGGGTAAAAGGCAGCAAAGTAGAAACTTTTGAGCAACTGTATGACTTGATTGCATGGGAGCATTTTTCTAGTAACTGTTTTCCTGAGCTACGCCAGCATCTGATAGATTGCAAGCTGACTAACCCTAGGAAGCTTGCTGAGGAGGCGGACCGCTGGTTGAGCACCCGGGTTCGCAAGGGTCCAGTGGGAGACTTCGCCAAAGGTGGGCAGGGTCCCCAGCAGAGAGGTGGGGGGGACAGGGGTAAACCAAGGGAGTTCCACCGAGGGCCCCAAGATAATTCCCAAGGGAACCAGGCAGTGGTATCCCAGCCTCCCCCAGATAAGAAGCCAGTGCCTCCAACAGGTAATCCTGTTCCAAGGAGGCCCCCTACTTGTTTTAAGTGTGGCCAGGTGGGCCACAGATACTTTGACCCCCAGTGTCCCCAAAAGGATACTCCTGCACCACCCCATGCACCGCCCCGCCAGCTTGCTAGTGTAGCCCTGGGGGAGGAGGAGATGGGTGCCCCAGGTGAGTGGGACCCCGTAGAGTTGACCCTTGTCTCACTAGGAGACTTTGAAATGGTTCCTAAGCCTGCACTGCCTGATAACACTAAAAAATACAGGCAGTGGGTAACCATCAATGGCCATAGAGTGGAGGCTCTGAGGGACACAGGAGCCAGTGTAACTGCTGTTAGCTCCCGGTTGGTGTCCAAAGAGCAGGTTGTGCCCCATGCATTCTACCCAGTAGTGTCTGCAGACAACACAGAGAGCCAATGTGAGGTGGCTCAGGTTCCCTTTGAGTGGGGGGGGGGTCTCAGGAACTCTTCAGGTGGCTGTGAGGCCCGCCATGCCTGTGGACTGTCTGTTGGGCAATGATTTAGAGAACTCACCGTGGGCTACGGTGGAGAGGAGAGCTCACTTGCAAATGTTGGGACTGTCTGAGTGGGCATGTGCTACCACTCGGTCCATGGCAGCCAAAGAGAGTATTGAGCAAGACCTGGAGCCTGAGAATATGGCCCAGGTCCCTGCCTTAGAGGGAGAGGGCAGGGGGCACGGGAAACCGGCCCCCTTGGTTCCCACGGCCCAGGAGGGAGCAGACCCTGAGGGGGATGCCCTGGAGCCTACCGGGGAGCAGAGTACCGACCTGGGGGACCTGCCTGAGCTGACCCAGTGGCAGCAGGAAGGGGGGCCCACCAGGGAGGAGTTTTGTGAACAGCAGAGAACTTGCCCCTCTCTTGAGGGTATGCGGCAACAGGCTGCAGCCCAGGCAGCAGGTGATATGTCCGGTTCACATCTGATTTATTGGGAGAACAGTCTCCTGTATAGCGAGCCTAAGGTTGCTGAGCCGGGGTCAGCCCGTGTGCTGGTGGTACCCGAGTGCTTCAGAACCTTCCTACTGGGGTTGGCTCATGACATTCCATTAGCAGGACATCTGGGGCAGACCAAGACCTTTGAAAGGCTGGTCACCCACTTTTATTGGCCCCAGATGCGCAAGAGTTCAGATACGTATTGTAGGACCTGTGAGACTTGCCAGGCAAGTGGGAAGAGTGGGGGGAAGATCAAAGCCCCACTCCAACCCTTCCCAGTTGTTAGCACCCTATTCGAGCGAGTGGGCATTGACATTGTGGGGCCTCTGGACCCCAAGACAGCCATGGGCAACAGGTACATCCTGGTCTTGGTGGACCATGCCACCCGGTACCCTGAAGCCATCCCGCTCAGGACAGTGACGGCCCCTCCGTGGTGGGACGTGCACTGATGGGGATCTTCTCCGTGTGGGGTTCCCCAGAGAGGTGGTGAGCGACAGGGGGACCAACTTCATCTCCCAGTATATGAAGTCTCTGTGGAAGGAGTGTGGGGTGACTTACAAGTTCACCACTCCTTACCACCCCCAGGGTAACGGTCTGGTTGAGAGATTCAACCGGACCTTGAAGGGCATGATCATGGGCCTAGAGGAGCCCCTGAGGCGTAAGTGGGACGTCCTCTTGCCATGCCTGTTGTTTGCATACCGTGAAGTGCCACAGAAGTCCTTAGGGTTCAGCCCCTTTGAACTGCTCTATGGCCATCCGGTAAGAGGGCCTCTGAGTTTGGTCAAGGAAGGCTGGGAGCAATCTCCCAGGAAACCTCCCCAGGATGTGTTTAGCTACATCCTGGCCTTCAGGAACCAAACCTGGCGTTTCAGAAACATTGCTGAGGCAAATCTGGAAGCCAGCCAGGAGGAGATGAAACGTTGGCACGACCAGAATGCCACTCTGGTCGAGTTTCAACCTGGTCAAAAGGTTTGGGTACTGGCCCCAGTGGAGCCCTGTGCGCTCCAAGATAAGTGGACCGTTCCATTTGAGGTGGTGGAGCGAAAAAGTCAAGTTACCTATTTGGTGGACTTTAAATCTCCCAGGAACCCCCTGCGGGTCCTGCATGTGAATCGCCTAAAGCCCCACTTTGCGAGGTCTGAAGTGGGCATGCTTCTTGCCACAGATGCAGGGATGGAGGAGGAGAGTGAGCCTCTTCCTGACCACCTGTGTGCCAGAGAGAAGGATGGGTCAGTGGAGGGTGTGGTCCTCTCCACCACACTGACCCCAGAACAGCAGAGAGATTGCCACCAGCTGTTGGGGCAATTCCCAGATTTATTTTCCCTGGTACCTGGTGTCACTGACTGGTGCGTCCATGAGGTAGACACCGGGGACAGTCCTCCTGTCAAGCACAAGGCTTACAGGGTGACCGACAGGGTAAGGGCCTGCATTAAGGAGGAGGTCTCCAAAATGTTTGCCCTGGGGGTGATTGAGTCCTCTAGCAGCCCTTTGTCCAGCCCCGTGGTCTTGGTACCAAAGGCTGCAGCGCCTGGTGACACTCCAGAACTTAGGTTCTGTGTGGACTACCGAGGTCTCAATTCGGTCACGAGGACCGACGCGCACCCCATCCCCAGAGCTGATGAGCTCATAGATCGGTTGGGGGCTGCCCGGTACCTCAGCACGTTTGATCTAACGTCTGGGTACTGGCAGATCGCCTTAACTGATGGGGCAAAGGAGAGGTCCGCATTCTCCACCCCAGATGGGCACTACCAGTTCCGTGTGATGCCCTTTGGGATGAAGAATGCCCCTGCCACCTTTCAGAGGTTGGTCAACCAGGTGTTGGCTGGGCTGGAGGATTTCAGTGCCGCCTACCTGGACGACATTGCCGTATTTAGTTCCTCATGGGAGGACCACTTACGCCACCTCTGGGAAGTGTTGATGGCGCTGCGCAGAGCAGGCCTCACAATCAAGGCCAGTAAGTGCCAGATTGGGCAGGGTTCGGTGGTGTACTTAGGACACCAGGTAGGGAGTGGCCAGGTGGCCCCTCTACAGCCCAAGATTGAGACCATCCTGGCTTGGGAGCCCCCAAGGACCCAGACCCAGGTGAGGGCCTTCTTAGGACTCACGGGTTATTACAGGAGGTTTGTCAAGGGGTATGGCAGCATTGTTGCCCCCTTGACTGAGCTGA
Source organism: Triturus cristatus (assembly GCF_964204655.1). NCBI lineage: Eukaryota > Metazoa > Chordata > Amphibia > Caudata > Salamandridae > Triturus > Triturus cristatus. The sequence goes on along the minus strand of NC_140579.1, from coordinate 390,677,964 downwards.
CTTCCAAGAAGCAGCCCAAGATTGTGAACTGGACTGACACCTGTCAGAAAGCTTTTGATGCTCTCAAGACTGCCATGTGTACAGCACCCGTACTCCAGGCGCCCAACTTTGCTAAGGAATTTATTGTCCAGACAGACGCTTCAGAGCATGGGGTGGAGGCTGTTCTGCCACAGATGAATGAGGAGGGACTAGACCAACCTGTAGCCTTCATCAGTAGGAGGTTACTTCCACGGGAACAGAGGTGGAGTGCGATCGAGCGAGAGGCATTTGCTGTGGTCTGGGCGCTGAAGAAGCTGAGACCATACCTGTTTGGGACTCACTTCCGGGTTCAGACCGACCACAGGCCCCTCAGATGGTTAATGCAGATGAGGGGTGAGAATCCCAAGTTGGTAAGGTGGTCCATTTCCCTACAGGGTATGGACTTTACGGTGGAACACCGCCCTGGTACAGAACACGCCAATGCTGATGGTCTGTCCAGATTTTTCCGCCTTAGTGATGAGAACCTCCCAGGGGATGGGTAGTTCTCCCCACATTTCAGCTGGAGGGGACGTGTGTTGGACCTGGCACCATTGGCGTGAGTCTCCCTTCCATTTTTTCGCTGTGTCTCCTCTGTTTTTGCTGGTTATAGATGCTCTGGGCGCTGTGCCACTGCCATTCAGTGCCACAGCGCGAATGCTCCCTTTGTAAAGATGACATATGAATTGGTACATCCATAATTGGCTTATTTGGTTTACCTGTTAGTCCCTAGTAGCGTGGCCTGTGTGTGCCCAGGGCTGGTAAACCGAATGCTGCTGGTGGGCCTGCAGCACTGGTTTGTGCCACCCACAGAAGCAGCTTGTAAAGTGTGTCTCAGACCTGCCACTGCAGTGTCTGCGTGCAGTCCAGAACTGCCATCTTGGCTGTGAAGTGCCCCCACTTCCCGGCCCCTAAACCTTCCCTTGGCATCCTGTAAGCCCCCCTTATGATAGGGCGCATTGTATGTGTAAGGTAGGACATGCCCTGATGTATGTAGCATGTCCTAGTAGTGAATTACACCCCATTTCGTTTTTCACTACTGTAAGGCTACCTGTTCTCCATAGGCCAGAATGGGAGGTCTGGGCTATTACATTCTATAGTCCTAACTGACCCACAGAACATGGTAGAAAAACTAATCTAGTATGCCTGAGCTCAGAATATTAAAATACATCTTTTAGTGAAGGTTATTTTTATATTCTGTGTTTGAAACTACCACCTTTAGAGTATAGGTACTTTCTTGCCTAAGCCTTCCAGTTGCTCTGCTATTATGTGTATTGGCTGTCTGGTTTTGGAGGGACAGGGCAGGCTGAGTCAGACCTGGGTTGAATAGAGCGACCTGCCTAGGTGTGAGGGGAGGGGTAGCTCCTGCACTTGAATAGGGCTGTGCCTGGCAAGGTGAAAGCTGGCTCCACCTCCCACTGTGCGTCTGAGGCAGACCCCCTCTTTCTGAAAGGAAGGATGCAGCCTGATCAACAAAGTGCTCCAGGGCTGGGCAAAACTGGTTCTGGCTGGGTTCAGAGGCTTGGGACCCCTAAGAACAAAGACTTTGGGGGTATAAATATTTGTGCACAAACCCCTACAATTTGTATTGCTCCTGGATAACAAGAAGAACCTCTGTCCGTGTGGCTACAAGGATCTGCAGGAGAAGGACGGTCCTTGTGCTTGTGTGCTGTTTCTGGGACTGGCCTGCAGCTGTTACTACTGGACTTCAAGAAGAGGAAAAGAACTTTGATTGGACTTTGTATTTTTGTGCTACAGCAATCTCCCAAGGGCTAGGAGAGAGCTAGCCTCCTGCTGGAGTCTCAGGCACATCAGACTCCACCATCGGCCTCCTGTTTCCTCCCAGCGAGGATTACTATCTGCAGGTGAGGCTCCTGTGTGTTCCAGGGCCTCTAGTTCTACTGCTGAGAAGAGAGCGCTGAAAATCATCGCTAACCTCCGTTAGCGAGCCGCTGCAGCTAGTGAGCGTGAGAAAAATCGCCGCTCCGCTGTCGCCGAGCGCTCGCTAACCCCGAAGATCGTCGCAGCCCCTGTCTGCGGGCCTGAAAACGCCTGCTATCCGAAGATCGTCGCAGCACCTGTCTGCGGGCCTGAAAACGCCCGCTATCTGAAATCATCGCAACAGGATCATCGCAGCGCGGACGCCGAGTGTTCGCCATTTGCCCCGCATCGAATCCGGATCGTCGCTCCCTCGCGGAGCGCCATCTTCATCAACGCAGCAAGATCGCACACGCAACAGGCTCGGTGCATCATCCTCCCTTCGCGGCAAGGATTTCATTGCATCACCGGCTTAGCGTGAGGAAGTTTGTCGCTTTGTCCTGCCCGCAACCCAGCGCATCATCCTCCCTCGCGGTAAGGATTCAACGCATCGCTGGTTAGCGTGAGGAAATTTATCGCTACAACGCCTTAGCGACATTTTTGTTGCTTTGCTCCAGGAACCAGATACTTTGTGAGTAAAAGGGTCGCAGAGACCCCTGCCTTGAACTAAACATCATTTTGTGCATCCTGAACTATTTTTCCTTGCAGCATTTCTAAAGTAATTTTATTTTTATAGTATTGTGGATTTTTACTGTTATTGGTCTTGTTATTAAGTCTATATAAAAATACCTATTTTTCATAACTACTTGAGTGGTGTCCATTTGTAGTGTTCCTCATTATATTACTGTATATGGTCATAAATGCTTCACACACTGCCTCTGAGATAAGCCTAGCTGCTCGTGCTACGTTACCACAGGGTTGAGCAGGGGTTGTCAAAGGGTGTAGGCTGCTTACTCTGACTTAGGAAGAAGGGTCCCTACTTGGACAGTGGCCAGCCATTGCCAACTAGAGACCCCCATTTCTAACAGCAATTGTCAATAAAGACACGGCATATCCTGTAGCAAGGCACTACGCCGAGAAACATTCTAGAAACCGAAATCTATTACGATTATATGGTTTGGATCTCGTACCGGATAATGTAAGAGGAGGGGATAGACTGAGAAAGTTACGAAGATTAGAATCACGGTACATAGCCGATTGCCAAACCAAATTTCCCAAAGGCCTAAACAGTGGGGAGGAACTGGCATCACACCTGGGTACATGAGAAAAGCAATAAAGTGGAGATTCAACAGTAGCATCTGTACTATTTGCCATAAGATGATCAATTGAAAGTAGAGTTGTCTCCAACCAACAAACCTGATAATTGCATAATTATGAGAAGGTTTTTAGCAGTTGTGTCTTACGAGTTGAGTAAGTATTAAGGATGGTTCATGAAAGCCGATACACGGCGGAATGGAGATATTGACAATTTGACAGAAACTGGGTATACTATACACTTATTTAGTGTAGGGGCAGTGCTGCAAGCCAATATATGGCCAGATTGTGGCACATATTATAAGTCACACATCAGATAGAATGCGTGGGCGGCCCTAGTGTTTATTTTCCATACGGAATTGAGACCCAGAGCATTCAAGTTGTGAGGTACCGTTATGTAATATGAACATGTTCGAAGGAATGATCCACAACTGTAGGCTTGTCTGTTTATTTATGGCGGTTTTTTCGGAGCAATGTATTAATCCGCTTGTAGCGATGTTACCTGGATGCCGCAGCAAATACATGGCGTAAATTGTGTTAAATAGCCATAGTGCGTGCAAATGTGTACGCAGGAAATAACTTGTTTTCAGTTCTGTTTTATAACTCAGATTGGCATTAAGAATGAGGGATTTGTGATTTGCCATGTATTTACTATCTGAACAAGTTACTATTGCAAATTTAGCAATGGCGGACGCTTATTTGTTGTATGTGCAAGTCCGCTTTCCATGTTGATTTATCGCCATGACAGCCCATGCATGCATTTAAAATGGCGACCTCCCGGTGTGCGAGCAAACACCGAGGAAAGCAATTCGCCGAAACGCGTCTGTTTGTTATACCGGAATAAAACATCTTCCAAGCGTCTCCCTATTTCCTTTGCGACAGGAGGAAGTTGGAGCGTTGATTATTTGTGGAGTGCATCGCCACATCGAGGGCACCCACCCGTGAGTGAATTCCCGATTTGAAAGGGTGCAACCAGAGCTGATATATATATATATATATATATATATATATATATATATATATATATATATATATATATATATATATTACCTACTGGCGGTCGCCAGTAGGTAGTTATAGTTAGGACCACGTTTCC
>NC_140579.1:390066281-390068781 GCF_964204655.1 Triturus cristatus | reverse complement strand
TCCTGCAATTCACACAAATTCTCGCAGCTAGCTGCGTTCTTCATCGACGCGCGAGCCGAGTGATCCACCGCCAAGAGTCATAGGCAACTTTTTGAAAATGTTCACCCACCTGCGGGTGCAGGAGAGGCGGGAGGAAGGCGACGCCGCCCATCCGTCGCCCGCGCGGCGAGACGGCATGGGCGTCCCGTTCAAGGCTTCCCCTCTGGGAGTCAGAGAGCACCGTCGTGGGGGGGAAAAACATTGCCAGGCGCTCGGCCCGGGAGCCCGCCCCACCCACCCGGGGGCGAGGGAGGGGGCTCCCGGAGCGACGGGAGCAGGCAGCCCCGCAGCCGCCGGTCCCTCCCGGGGTAACCCGGGAGGGACCATGCGAGTCTTCAAACCCCTCAGCCCGGCCACACGGGACCGGGTCGGACCGGGTACCTGGCAACGAGGGAGGGTCGCTCCACCTGCACATCAGCCGTCCGTCGCCGCATCGGCCCCGAGCCGTGCCAGCAGAGGCTGGCGATCGGCCCACCCCCACCCTCGCCTGGGTCGGAGGCGCCAGAAGGGAAGAGCCAGGCAGCTCCCCATCCCGCACGCCTCCCACCGAGAGGAGCCGGGGTCCCCTCGCAGGCCCTCAGCCCCTTCTCTTCCAGGCCGCCCTGCTGCGTGAGAAGGGCCACTCCTCAGACGCCCGAGACCCGGTCAGATCGGGTCGGGACGCCTGGAGGGCCCAGCCGGCGCCAGGGCCGTTTTTCGAGGGAGGGGTGGTGCCAGCCAAGGGATGCACTGCTATTCGGGTTCCGTCTCGGAGAGGGACAGGGGCTGGGGGCCGCCCCCGTCCCCGGTCCCTCGCGCATCGGTCGGGGGCCTTCCCCCGGGAGTGGAAGGGGCCCGCCGAAGTCCCGGTCCTAAACCCCAGCACCCCATGCGGCCGCAGACCGCTCCGCCGGCCGGGGCGCGCCAGGGCAGGGCCGGGCCCTGTGCCTACGGTGCGTGCTCGCAGGAGGTGGGCCGAGGGCTTCGGGCTGGCGCCGTCGGTCGCTCTGGCCGCTCCGCCGTTAATGATCCTTCCGCAGGTTCACCTACGGAAACCTTGTTACGACTTTTAATTCCTCTAGATAGTCAAGTTTGATCATCTTCTCGGCGGTCCGCCAGGGCCGTTGCCGACCCCGACGGGGCCGATCCGAGGACCTCACTAAACCATCCAATCGGTAGTAGCGACGGGCGGTGTGTACAAAGGGCAGGGACTTAATCAACGCGAGCTTATGACCCGCACTTACTGGGAATTCCTCGTTCATGGGAAATAATTGCAATCCCCAATCCCTATCACGAACGGGGTTCAGCGGGTTACCCGCACCTGTCGGCGAAGGGTAGACACACGCTGATCCGTTCAGTGTAGCGCGCGTGCAGCCCCGGACATCTAAGGGCATCACAGACCTGTTATTGCTCGATCTCGTGTGGCTGAACGCCACTTGTAACAATAAAGGGTACAAAGTTCCTCGTGTACAGTAGCGAAGAGGACAGTTAATGGAGGTGGTGAGGAGGTATCTCAACCGACCAATGGTGATAAGAAAGTAATCAGGGGAAGACACAGGGGAATTCCCTTGGTGGAACTAGAGCTCTCACACACCCAGCAAGCTAGGTGTCATGCTTCATCATATGAGCACTGCCCCTCATCAAGTCGGCGCTGCAATCCTTGACGGGCTCCCGAAATTGGAGCTATTTGTCGGGGATCTTTTGTTCCTGCCGATGGGTGCTTGGGGGTGAGGGGCCTAGTGTAAGGTGATGTAGCAGAAAGTAAGGTTAAAAGGGGTCAGTTAGTCCTAATTAATATTTTATTCCAAAGGTAAACTGCCCTATTAAAATGGTGTAGAGTGGCTAGGTGCTAGGAGTCAGGTATCTAGACATTAGCTCTACTCTATTGGATCAACATGTTTCTTGCCGTTAATGTCAGGAGGATCAAGGCAATTCATCAGGATCAAAAAGGCTGTCTACATTACGTGGTAAAGTGACATCTACATACCACTTCCTATGGTCTGTTACCTGTTGAAGATGAGAAAAGTTATAACGATTCTAAAAAACCTCTTCATACTATACATAATTTTGAACAGTTGTGTCGTAAGTATCACCGTGCTGGAGGCGTGCACCACACAATCTAATTACAGTGCAGTGCCTTAAAAAGCCATTCGGGAGTGGAGGGTGGGGAGAGATAAAAACCACTGGGAGGTTGGCAATGGTTCTATGGAGGAAAGCAAGGACACTCACCTAATGGGGGTTGCTACTAATGTTAGCAACGGTACTGGCGGCTAAAAAAGGGACACCGATTGGGTCCTGTAGAAACACGAAAGGTACCGGAAAAACAATCATTAAATGTACCTTTAGTGGTTCAAAAACGAACAAGTGGTTGCCATCCCAGAAGGTGGTGATAACCGTTGTAAAGGATAACGGGCAGCCGGAAGCAGCCACAGCAGACCACAACCCAGGCAGATTAAAACATAACGGATCTGAAGACCGGGCA
>NC_140579.1:390036281-390061281 GCF_964204655.1 Triturus cristatus | reverse complement strand
GGCACTCCAGCCCCAGCTCTGGTGCGAAACTGGACAAAGGAAAGGGGGTGTAACCACTCCCCTTCCTGGTCCCACCCATAGGAGGGACCTTGCAGGTAGCCCAGCCCACTAGCCCAGTATATCAGTAGGTAGCTGAGCCCTGCTAAATTAGATTAACCTGAATCTGCAACTTGTACAGAAACTCTGGACCTTCGACATTCGACCTCAGGAAGAAGACTGAAGAAATCTCCCTTGTGGCCAAGGAGTGACCACCCTGGGCAACCAGGCACCATCCAGCGACAGCTGCTTGCTTTGCGACTGATCCTACGAGGGACGACTGCAGAGACTGACCAGTGCTGAGACTTCCAGACACCTCTGAACCAGATCCACATCTACAGCGAAGCTGAGACCCGTGGAGGTGACGAGGGACGTGGGACCGGCGACTTGGGAAAAGTGGCTAGTACCTGACTAGCACGACTTCCGAGGCTCCCTCGAGGCTGTGCTTGGGGAATTGAGAAGCCCCCATCCCGAGCACCATCTGCAAAGAAGACCAGCTCCCCACACTTCACGTGTTCTGCGTGGGGCCCTTCTGCACCTGAGTTGCTCGACGTGTTGTCCGGTTGCTGGCCCGTTGGCTAGTGACCTCTGCGACGACGAACCTTTGTTTTCATCTTGCTGGTCCGGCTCCTCCAGACTGGCACCCGCTCCTCTGTGAAAGAGAAGCACCCCAGACCTTCCTGGTCTGCACCAGAAGCAAGTCCTCCATCCTGCGTGGGTTCCGCTTGCCAAGGCTTGTTGGGTCCTAACTCGACATCGACGCCGCCGACAGCAAGAGCCTTCGTGGGACAGCTCACCTCCTGGTCCTGGTCGTCCTTGACGCCTCCTGGTACCCGTGGCTGCTGCGACAAGCTTCACCTCTTCACCTGCATCTTCACGACATCGCCTGGTTCCTTCCTGGTTCCTTCCCGGCTCCTGGCTGGTGACCTAGACTCTGTCCCTTCTGCTTGCAGGTATCCTTCCTTCTTGATCCCATCCTTGGGATCCACCGGACACTCTTCACTGACTGCCTGTCAGCAACTTTCCTTCAGGCATCCATAGGAGTCAACGACGAAACCCGACGCAAGTTCACACCTATGCACCCGCAGCCCGTGGGCTAGGTAACTTGAGTACTTCGGTGCTCACAAGGGTATTGACTATCCAAGGGTCTAGTTTCCGAGTCTCGACTTCCTAGCTATACCAGAAGTGTCCTAAAACTGTTAATTTCTAATAACTTCCATTTCTATCGACTTTTACGCATTACGCGTGAGTGTTTCCACTCTGCACCTGAATCCCGTGGGCCTCCCACTTCCTAACCTTTGGTAGTATAGTGAAGCCCCAGAGATTCCCTAGGCCTAGGCCTATCCTGTGTTCGTGACAGTGGTTCTTATACCACTTACTTAGTATATGGTTTGCGTGGCCCCTAGGGCCTAACTGTATTACTTACCTGTGTGACTTAATGTATGCTTAAATAAGACTGTGTTGTACTTACCTCGAATCTCATAAAGAGTGCTGAGGGTTTGACTAGAATAAATACATTCTATTTTTATATATATATTTGTTGTGGTGTCCTTTCATTTGGTATTCAAGGGATTACATATGGTATAACAGCTGGGTTCACATGCCATTCAGAGTTTAGCCTAAGACTGCTCTTGTCCATGCTACCACTAGGATAGCTGGTCTATAAGGTTGACTTTACAACCAATCACCATAAGGGTTGTTTGGACTGATACAAGGTGTACACTAGAATTAGTGACATCATATATCAGGCCAACTTCTCACATTGGTGAGCAGCGGTTCGGATCTTAGCTTGATGTTGTAATACCATTGTAATCTTGAGATACTAAATTTAAAGATCACATAAGATATTGTTAGGTACATATAACATAGATTATAAATACTTAAGTCCTACTGGACTTAGTTGTTGTAGGTTGAAGGGCCTAGCACACCCTGACTACAACTACTAGAGAGGTTTAGTAGATACAACTAGTGTAGGTAGGTGCACACACCACACCCTCACTAGATCATGTCTCTGAGAGGAGATTAAGTTGATTCTCTCCCAGGAGGGGTAGATCCTAGAAAGATCCCCTCTAGATATGATACCCTAACTTTTCAGGAGATAAGACAATTGTGTACCTCCAGAAAGTTAAAACAGGGTTCAAACCCTACCCTCATTCAGCTAGTAGAGATCCTAGAGGAGTATGATGCTCATAGGGCCTCCCAGGCTAGTACCCTAGGTACAGGTGAGGGTCTACCCACTACAGATGAGTCAGATGGGACTTCAGAAGATGAGGTAGACAGCCAGGTCAAAGTTGGGAGACTTAGCCAGGCTAACTTAAGCCTACATGGGAGTCTGACTGGGGTCCCCCCATTCAGACCCTCAAGTGGGCTTAACCAGAGAAGCAGGAGAGACAGATCCCCTTCAAGGGAATCCATCCACTCCCATGTCTCTAACAGCTCCAACGCCTCTTCTCACAGGGGAATGACTTCCCCACAGAGAAAAGAGCATGAGGCCAGAATGAGGGAAGCTAATCTGAGGATTGAGAGGGAAGAACTTGCCCTTGCCAAGGAGAAGCTTGCTCTGGCCAGAGAGCAGAAGTTAAGTGGGTTAGAGCCCACTGGTGGCAGCAATATCCCTAAGGATAGAGACAGGACCTATGATAATAGAAACCTGAGCAAGATTGTCCCTCCCTACAAGTGTGGGGATAACATCCACAAATAGATAACTGCTTTGGAGAGGGCTTGCAAAGTACAGCAGGTACCCCAAAGTCAGTGGGCAGCTATCTTGTGGCTCTCCTTCTCTGAGAAAGGTAGAGACAAGCTCCTCACAGTTAGTGATGAGGATGCTGACAATTACACTGTCCTGAAGAGTGCTCTGATTGATGGGTTTGGCCTAACCACTGAACAATACAGGTTGTTGTTCAGGGATACCCAGAAGACACAGACTCAGGACTGGACTGACTTTGTAGATTGTGCCACTAAGGCTCTGGAAGGCTGGTTATTGGGTAGTAAGGTTAAGGACTATACAGGATTGTATAATTTGATCATGAGAGAACAAATCCTTAATAACTGTCAAAACCAGCTGTTGCATCAACACTTGATTGACTCTGACCTAACTTCTCCCCAGGAATTGGGAAAGAAGGCAGATAGGTGGGTCAGGACTAGAGTTAAGCAGAAAAACCAGAACCAGGGCGGTGATCAGAAAAAGGCAGACCAGAAGGGTAATGATCAGAAACAAAAAGACTAGAAGTCTTCACCAGGCCCCCAAAAGGCTCAGGGGGAGGGTGGTTCCAAAAAGGATAAGAAGAAAGATGGCCAAAAGAAACCCTGGTGCAATTATTGTAAGTCAAACTCACATTGGTTTAGTGAGCGCACCAAAAAGGATAAGCCCCCAGCCACCATTGCCCCTAAGGCAACTGTACCCCCTAGTCCAGCTGTAAGTGGTGGTTCCCAGCAAAAGGGTGTAGTAGGGTTAACCCTGGGAACTGAGGAGGATTCTGGCCTAGTCAGGATACCTACTCAGGCTGTTCTGATCTGTGATGGGGACATAGCTTTGTCCTCTATTGTAGGTCCCAGTAACCTGGGCAAGTACAGACAGACTCCTTTTATCAACCATAGAATGGCTCAGTCCTACAGGGACACTGGGGCTAGTGTCACAATGGTGACACCTGCCTTTGTGGACCCTGGACAGATCATGCTAGGTGAGAATTACCTAGTGACCAACGCTAGCAATGCCACTACTTCCCATAGTGTGGCAATTGTTAACTTCTCCTGGGGAGGGGTAACTGGCCTCAAGAAAGTTGTGGTAAGTTCAGACCTTCCTGTAGAGTGTCTGTTGGGAAATGACCATGAAACTTCAGTTTGGTCTGAAGTGGAGTATAGGACCCATGCAGAAATGCTTGGGATAGATGCACATGTCCTTGCTGTGACCAGGTCACAGGCCAAAAAGTGTAACACTGAACAAGTGCTGGATCCTGGGACAATGGACCAGACACAACCCAAGAGAAAGAGCAGTAGGGTAAAGGCTGTGCCTTCCCCCGTGCCTCAGGTGGTGGATCAGCCCTCACAGGAGGATGATTCTGAGAGCCCTGAAGGAACTGTCCTAGAAGAACTTGAACCTGATCAGGTTGAGTTTCTTGGGACAGGGGGACCTTCAAGGGCAGATCTGAGGCAGGCACAATTAGACTGTCCTTCTCTTGAACCCCTCAGACAGCAGGCTGCTGATGAGGCTGCAGGAAAGGCTCAAGGTACCCATAGAGTGTATTGGGATGAAGGGTTACTGTACTCAGAGGCCAGAGACCCCAAGCCTGGTGCGTCCAGGAGGTTGGTCATACCATTGAGTTTCAGAGGCTTCCTTCTTACCTTGGCCCATGATATTCCCCTTGCAGGACACCTAGGCCAGAACAAGACTTGGGACAGGCTTGTCCCTCACTTTCACTGGCCTCATATGTCAGAAGTTACCAAGGAGTTTTGTCGCTCCTGTGTCACCTGCCAAGCCAGTGGCAAATCAGGTGGCACCACAAAGGCCCCCCTCATACCACTACCTGTGGTGGGGGTTCCCTTTGAGAGAGTGGTTATAGACATTGTAGGACCAATGGACCCCCAAACAGCATCTGGGCACAGATTCATACTGGTGATAGTGGACCATGCCACCAGGTATCCAGAAGCTATTCCCCTAAGGACCACAACAGCTCCTGTTGTGGCAAGGGCCCTACTTGGAGTATTCTCCAGAGTGGGCATTCCAAAGGAGGTTATTTCTGACAGAGGTGCCAACTTCATGTCAAGATATTTGACTGCAATGTGGAAGGAGTGTGGTGTGAACTACAAGTTCACCACACCCTATCACCCACAGTGCAATGGGCTTGTGGAGAGATTCAACAAGACCCTAAAAGGGATGATAAAAGGTTTACCAGACAAGCTTAGGCGAAGATGGGACATCCTTTTACCCTGCCTTCTGTTTGCTTACAGAGAGGTCCCACAAAAGGGGGTTGGCTACAGCCCTTTTGAGCTTTTGTTTGGGCATCCTGTAAGGGGACCCCTGTGTTTAGTAAGGGAATGATGGGAGAGACCTCTCAGACAACCCAAACTGGACATAGTGGATTATGTACTTGGTCTCCGCTCCAGGATGGCAGAGTATATGAAGAAGGCTTCTAAAAACCTTGAGGCAAGCCAAGAACTCCAAAAAGCTTGGCATGACCAAAAGGCTGTGCTGACTGTGTACCAGCCAGGGCAGAAAGTGTGGGTGTTGGAGCCAGTGGCCCCAGCAGCACTCCAAGACAAATGGTCTGGACCCCACACTATTGTTGAGAAAAAGGGAGAAGTCACCTACTTGGTGGACCTTGGGACTCCCAGAAGCCCCCACTGGGGGCTTCATGTCAACAGATTGAAGGCATATGTTGACAGGGCAGACATGGGCTTACTCATGGCTACAGATGAGGGGCAGGAGGAAGAGAGTGACCCTCTCCCAGACCTGTTGACTCAGAACCCTGATGATGGCTCAGTTGATGGTGTGGTCTTTTCTGACAGCCTCACTGATCATCAGCAACAGGACTGCAGACAAGTTCTGCAGTCCTACAGACATATGTTCTCTCTGACCCCAAGTCAGACAAACTGGTGCAACCATGAGGTGGACACTGGTGACAGTCTGCCTGTGAAGAGTAAAATCTACAGGCAACCTGACCATGTTAGGGACTGCATAAAAGTTGAGGTACAAAAGATGTTGGAGCTGGGAGTCATTGAACCTTCAGAGAGCCCTTGGGCTAGTCCTGTAGTTCTTGTGCCAAAACCTCACCCCCAAGATGGTAAGAGAGAGATGAGGTTTTGCGTGGATTACAGAGGTCTCAATGCTGTCACTAGGACAGATGCCCACCCAATACCATAAGTTGGCAGGGTATGCTTAGACGTGAGTCCCTTGCTCACTTTGCCACTGGATTCAAGCAAGCCTGGCTGAAGACGGCTGAAATGCCAGAAACCGGTCCTAGGAAGCTTGTTTCCGGTCCAGGGAAGGCATGGCTTGGCAGTTCGGGCTAGACTGTTCCCATGAGGCACAGGGTCAGACTGATTTGCATATGGCCATGTCTGAACTGGGGTGGCAGAGTGGGCTAAAGAACGGTGATGGATCAAACCCAGATCTGTTGACTGGGTGTGAGTGTTTGATTGGTTCTGATGCTCCGTCCATCACCACCCCCTTTTGTACCGCTTTGTTCGCCATAAGTTGGCAGGGTATGCTCAGACGTGAGTCCCTTGCTCACTTTGCCACTGGGTTCAAGCAAGCCTGGCTGAAGACGGCTGAAATGCCAGAAACCGGTCCTAGGAAGCTTGTTTCCGGTCCAGGGAAGGCATGGCTTGGCAGTTCGGGCTGGACTGTTCCCATGAGGCAAAGGGTCAGACTGATTTGCATATGGCCATGTCTGAACTGGCGTGGCAGAGTGGGCTAAAGAACGGTGATGGATCAAACCCAGATCTGTTGACTGGGTGTGAGTGTTTGATTGGTTCTGATGCTCCGTCCATCACCACCCCCTTTTGTACCGCTTTGTTCGCCATAAGTTGGCAGGGTATGCTCAGACATGAGTCCCTTGCTCACTTTGCCACTGGATTCAAGCAAGCCTGGCTGAAGACGGCTGAAATGCCAGAAACCGGTCCTAGGAAGCTTGTTTCCGGTCCAGGGAAGGCATGGCTTGGCAGTTCGGGCTGGACTGTTCCCATGAGGCACCGGGTCAGACTGATTTGCATATGGCCATGTCTGAACTGGGGTGGCAGAGTGGGCTAAAGAACGGTGATGGATCAAACCCAGATCTGTTGACTGGGTGTGAGTGTTTGATTGGTTCTGATGCTCCGTCCATCACCACCCCCTTTTGTACTGCTTTGTTCGCCATAAGTTGGCAGGGTATGCTCAGACGTGAGTCCCTTGCTCACTTTGCCACTGGATTCAAGCAAGCCTGGCTGAAGACGGCTGAAATGCCAGAAACCGGTCCTAGGAAGCTTGTTTCCGGTCCAGGGAAGGCATGGCTTGGCAGTTCGGGCTGGACTGTTCCCATGAGGCACAGGGTCAGACTGATTTGCATATGGCCATGTCTGAACTGGGGTGGCAGAGTGGGCTAAAGAACAGTGATGGATCAAACCCAGATCTGTTGACTGGGTGTGAGTGTTTGATTGGTTCTGATGCTCCGTCCATCACCACCCTCTTTTGTACCACCCAATACCTAGGGCAGATGAGCTCATTGACAGATTGGCAGCTGCCAAGTTTTTGAGCACATTTGACCTGACAGCAGGCTACTGGCAAATCAGGCTAGCTGAGAATGCAAAGGCCAAAACTGCTTTCTCGACCCCAGGAGGACATTATCAATCTGTGGTAATGCCCTTTGGTTTGAAGAATGCACCTGCCACTTTCCAAAGGTTGGTGAATCAAGTCCTTACATGCCTGGATGACTACTGTGCAGCTTATCTTGATGATATTGCTGTCTTTAGCTCCACCTGGGAGGATCACCTGGTCCACCTGAGGAATGTTTTAGAGGCCCTGCAAAAGGCAGGCCTCACTATCAAGGCCACTAAGTGCAAGATAGGGCAGAGCAAGGTTGTATACCTGGGCCACCTAGTCGGTGGGGGTCAGGTTCAACCACTGGAGAGCAAGATCCAGACCATAAAGAACTGGACTCCTCCAATTACCCAGACTCAGGTCAGAGCTTTCTTGGGCCTGACTGGGTACTACAGAAAGTTTGTTAAGAACTATGGGTCCATTGTGACACCACTTAATGACTTGACCTCTAAGAAGATGCCAAAGAAAGTTCAGTGGACAGTGAGCTGTCAAAAAGCATTTGATGACCTGAAGCAGGCCATGTGCAGTGCACCTATTCTGAAAAGTCCAGACTACTCCAAAGAGTTCATAGTCCAGACAGATGCTTCTGAGTTGGGTGTGGGAGCTGTTCTTTCACAACTGAATGTAGATGGTCAAGACCAGCCCATTGCTTTTATTAGTAGAAGGCTGACCCCTAGAGAGAAACGTTGGTCAGCTATTGAGAGGGAGGCCTTTGCTGTGGTTTGGGCCCTGAAGAAGCTGAGGCCATACTTGTTTGGCACTCACTTCAAGATTCAGACAGACCATAAGCCCCTCTTGTGGCTAAATCAGATGAAGGGTGAAAATCCCAAACTTCTTAGGTGGTCCATTTCCCTACAGGGGATGGACTTCACAGTGGAACATAGACCTGGGACTGACCATGCCAATGCAGATGGACTCTCCAGATATTTCCACTTAGAACATGAAGACTCAACTGGTCAAGGTTAGTTTAATGTCCCTAAGTTTGGGGGGGGGGGGGGTTGTGTAGGAGAGTAGGGTCTGCTTTCTATGTTCACCCCCACTTTTTGCTTTTGCTTCACTGGTTTTCGACTTAGATGTGGCTGTGGGCCTGCCAATCAGACCCACAGCCCAGCTGTTCTCTCTCTAAATTTATACTATGTACTTTAGGTGCATAACCCAATTGGTTAGGGTCACCTTATTGGCCCCTGTGTAGTGTACCTTAGGTACCCAGGGCATAGGAGTACCCTAGGCCTACCAGGGGCTGCAGCATGTATTGTGCCAGCCCTGGCCTGGCCTTCCATTATGACACAACTGGCTGATCACTCAGCTGGGGCAAGGTCGTGTAATCACTCCTTGCTTAGGTGTAGTATTCCTATACCTACCTTATATATACAGACACATGTGTACCTATCAGCCACTCCTATGGCAGGCCTTAACAATCCTGGAGGCAGAGTGCTTGGTAACATGTGAGATGGTGCTCTAGCATGAGCTGAGCCTGTCTGCAGCTTTCGGAACCATGTCCTTATAGCTGTTCTATGATATAGCCTACCATATACTCTTAAAGTGCCTTATAATCTTAAACGGTTATGGTAACTATGGTTTGGCTTTATCAAAACATGTCGTGTAAGGTGTCTAACACTATGGAATAATACCCCCATACCCTTTCTGGCAATGTGTACATTATTACTCCCTTCTAGAGGGAGAAGACATGTTGAAACCTACTTACCCGGTTAAAGTTAACCAGAGCCCCAGCATCACAAAATGGATGCTGCTGCCACAGACACAAGTCTGACCTCCTGCTGCTGGGAGTCCTTCCAGCGAGGGAGGCTTGGACAATAGGTTTCCTGCCTTGGGAGGTGCGAGCACCACCCCAGACAGGATTTAGTGTATTGGGGCAGGGAGGGTTGAAAGAAACTAGACACTGCCTGGGGCACACAAGGTGTCCCATGCATAGTCCAGTTCAAACCGGTGCTGGGGCACTCCAGCCCCAGCTCTGGTGCGAAACTGGACAAAGGAAAGGGGGTCTAACCACTCCCCTTCCTGGTCCCACCCATAGGAGGGACCTTGCAGGTAGCCCAGCCCACTAGCCCAGTATATCAGTAGGTAGCTGAGCCCTGCTAAATTAGATTAACCTGAATCTGCAACTTGTACAGAAACTCTGGACCTTCGACATTCGACCTCAGGAAGAAGACTGAAGAAATCTCCCTTGTGGCCAAGGAGTGACCAGGCACCATCCAGCGACCGCTGCTTGCTTTGCGACTGATCCTACGAGGGACGACTGCAGAGACTGACCAGCGCCGAGACTTCCAGACACCTCTGAACCAGATCCACATCTACAGCGAAGCTGAGACCCGTGGAGGCGACGAGGGACGTGGGACCGGCGACTTGGGAAAAGTGGCTAGTACCTGACTAGCGCGACTTCCGAGGCTCCCTCGAGGCTGTGCTTGGGGAATTGAGAAGCCCCCATCCCGAGTACCATCTGCAAAGAAGACCAGCTCCCTACACTTCACGTGTTCTGCGTGGGGCCCTTCTGCACCTGAGTTGCTCAACGTGTTGTCCGGTTGCTGGCCCGTTGGCTAGTGACCTCTGCGGCGACGAACCTATGTTTTCATCTTGCTGGTCCGGCTCCTCCAGACTGGCACCCGCTTCTCTGTGAAAGAGAAGCATCCCAGACCTTCCTGGTCTGCACCAGAAGCAAGTCCTCCATCCTGCGTGGGTTCCGTTTGCCAAGGCTTGTTGGGTCCTAACTCGACATCGACGCCGCCGACAGCAAGAGCCTTCGTGGGACAGCTCACCTCCTGGTCCTGGTCGTCCTCGACGCCTCCTGGTACCCGTGGCTGCTGCGACAAGCTTCACCTCTTCACCTGCATCTTCACGACATCGCCTGGTTCCTTCCTGGTTCCTTCCCGGCTCCTGGCTGGTGACCTAGACTCTGTCCCTTCTGCTTGCAGGTATCCTTCCTTCTTGATCCCATCCTTGGGATCCACCGGACACTCTTCACTGACTGCCTGTCAGCAACTTTCCTTCAGGCATCCATAGGAGTCAACGACGAAACCCGACGCAAGTTCACACCTATGCACCCGCAGCCCGTGGGCTAGGTAACTTGAGTACTTCGGTGCTCACAAGGGTATTGACTATCCAAGGGTCTAGTTTCCGAGTCTCGACTTCCTAGCTATACCAGAAGTGTCCTAAAACTGTTAACATCTAATAACTTCCATTTCTATCGACTTTTACGCATTACGCGTGAGTGTTTCCACTCTGCACCTGAATCCCGTGGGCCTCCCACTTCCTAACCTTTGGTAGTATAGTGTAGCCCCAGCGATTCCCTAGACCTAGGCCTATCCTGTGTTCGTGACAGTGGTTCTTATACCACTTACTTAGTATATAGTTTGCGTGGCCCCTAGGGCCTAACTGTATTACTTACCTGTGTGACTTAATGTATGCTTAAATAAGACTGTGTTGTACTTACCTCGAATCTCATAAAGAGTGCTGAGGGTTTGACTAGAATAAATACATTCTATTTTTATATATATCTGTTGTGGTGTCCTTTCATTTGGTATTCAAGGGATTACATATGGTATAACAGCTGGCTTCACATGCCATTCAGAGTTTAGCCTAAGACTGCTCTTGTCCATGCTACCACTAGGATAGCTGGTCTTAAAGGTTGACTTTACAACCAATCACCATAAGGGTTGTTTGGACTGATACAAGGTGTACACTAGAATTAGTGACATCATATATCAGGCCAACTTCTCACAGGGGCATCCCCTCTGCAGGCCGCCCTGCGCGGGGGGGATGCCGATTCGGATAAAAAGGACCGTCGGGAAGGGGCCTGAGAGGCAGGTGCGTACCCGGGCCCCTGGGGGCCCCGGCGGGCGGGCCCGGGCGCTGCCTTCCCCGTCTCGCCATCGCCGGACCTCACAGAGGTCTGACCCAGCAAACCCGGCGGAAAAAGGAACATCAGGAAGGGGCTGAGAGGCAGGAGCGTACCCGGGCCCCTGGGGGCCCCGGCGGGAGGGCCCCGGGTCTGCCTTTCCCCTTCTCAGGATCAACGGACCTCACGGGCGTCTGCCCCAGAAAACTCGGAGAGAAAGGACCATCGGGAACGGGCTGAGAGGCAGGAGCGTACCCGGCCCCTGGGGGCCCCGGCGGGCGGGCCCCGGGTCTGCCTTGCCCTGATTCAGAATCGCCAAACCCCACGGAGGTCTGACTGACCCTCTCCCTAGTAATCCGGAGGAAAATTACCCCCCTTTCTTGTAATCCGTGCGCACGAGGTGACAGAGGGGACCCACGGCGCGAATGTACACGACCTCCTGGAGCCCTCGATGGGATCCGGGAGGCCAATGGACCCTCATCGAGACTTCCAGGCGAGCCCGGCCATCTGGTCGCCCCATTGGAAAGCATTGCGCGCGACCAGATGGCCGAAGGGACGTGCGCGACCAGATGGCCGAAGGGACGTGCGCGACCAGATGGCCGAGGGGACAGGCGCGACCAGATGGCCGAGGGGAAAGGGGAAAGGGAAGGGGAAGCCTCCCCGGACCCTCCCCGGGGCCCCCAGGGGCCCGGCTGGAGCTCCGGGACCCAGACGAGCGAGGAGAGGGGACGGGGCCCGGGACCGGAGAACCCGACCCGGGGCCCGGCCGGGCCTCTGGACCCAGCCGGGGCTCCCGGGCCCGCAGGCGCAGGGGAAGCCTCCCCGGGCCCTCCGGACCCCGGACCGGGCACCCTGCCACGCGGCAGGACCCAGGACAGAGGCCGGGGTGGGGAGGCCGCCCTCCCCGGGGCCCCCGGGGCCCGGCCGGAGCTCCTGAACCCAATCCAGTGAGGGGAGGCTCCCCGGCCCCAACGGAACCCCGTCCCGGGCCTTTGGCAGTGCCGCAGGCCGGGGGCCGGGGCCCGGGGCCGGAAACCCCATCTCGGGGCCCGACCGGGCCCCTGGACCCAGCCAGCGCACCCAAGCCCGGAGGCGCAGGGGAAGCCTCCCCGGGCCCTCCTGGAGCCCTGCCACGCGGCAGGACCCAGGACCCAGTTGCCGGCTGAGGACCGAGAGGGGTCCCAGAGTACCCTGTCCCTAGTAATCTGGAGGAAGGCTACCCCCCGTTCTCGAAACCCGCGCGCTCCGAGTGACGAAGGGGACCCTAGGGGCGAACGCACCCGGCCTCCTGGAGCCCTGGCTGGGATCCGATAGGCAAATGGACCCTCATCGGGACATCCAGGCCGGCCCGGCCATCTGGTCGCCCCATTGGAAAGCATTGCGCGCGACCAGATGGCCGAGGGGAAAGGAGCGACCAGATGGCCGGCAACTGAAAGGACTCCCGTCTGCCCGAGCCATAGCGGTAGGGCTCTCGCCTGCCCACCCACCAGGGGCTCGGGGGGACTCTGATTCCCGGCTGGGCCTCAGGCACGGGGAGGACCACCGGAGCTCTCGGGGCCTTGGCGCCCGGGGGAGGACTGCCCGGGACCCGTGGAGCCCGTCCATGGGCACTTTGCCATGCCGCGGGCCGGAGGAGGGAAGCCCCGGAGGCCTGGGAGGATGTTGCCGGGGCGTAGCCCATCTGGTCCCCGGCAAAGAACCGCCAGCCCCGGAGGGGTGTTCCGGCATACCCTGCCCCTACTAATCCGGAGGAAGGCTACCCCCCTTTCTTGTAACCCGTGCGCACCCAGTGACGGAGGGGACCCTAGGCGCGGACGCGCCCGGCCTCCTGGAGCCCTGGCTGGGATGCGGGAGGCGAATGGACCCTCACCGAGACTTCCAGGCCGGCCCAGCCATCTGGTCGCCCCATTGGAAAGCATTGCGCGCGACCAGATGGCCGAGGGGAAAGCAGCGACCAGATGGCCAGCAACTGAAAGGAGCCATAGTGGTAGGGCTCCCTGCCTGCCCACCCATGCAGGGCTCCAGGGCTCTGCACCAGGGACCCTCGTCCCGGGCAGACGGACACTCGTCAGGCCGCAGGACGGGGCCTCCCACGCCCCAGGCCCTGACCGAAACCCAGGCCCCGGGGCTGGTCACTGCTTCTCAACCCAGCCAGGCCAGGGAGACCGGGGAGCACACGAACCCTAACCAGGCCCGGGAGAGAGCCTCCCCGGGCCCGGTGGACCACCCGTCCCCAGCGCCCGGACCCTCGGCTGGCTTGCGGGACAGGGGGCTCCCGCACCCTGGGACGGAGCTCCGGCACCGGGCCCGGGCCAAGCTTCCGGACCCCAGCCAGGCCGGGGAGAGCCACCCCGGGCCCCGGTGGACCCCCGTCCCCAGCGCCCGGACCCTCGGCTGGCTTGCGGGACAGGGGGCTCCCGAACCCTGGTACGGAGCTCCAGCACTGGGCCGGGGCCCAGCTTCTGGACCCCAGCCAGGCCGGGGAGAGCCTCCCCAGGCCCCGGTGGACCCCCGTCCCCAGCGCCCGGACCCTCGGCTGGCTTGCGGGACAGGGGGCTCCCACACCCTGGGACGGAGCTCCGGCACCGGGCCCGGGCCCAGCTTCCGGACTCCAGCCAGGCCGGGGAGAGCCTCCCCGGGCCCCGGTGGACCACCTTCCCCAGCGCCCGGACCCTCGGCTGGCTTGCGGGACAGGGGTCTCCCGCACCCTGGGACGGAGCTCCAGCACCGGAGCTCGGGCCCAGCTTCCGAACCCGGTGGACACCCTGGGACGGAGCTCCAGCACCGGAGCTTGGGCCCAGCTTCCGAATCCTAGCCAGGTCGGGGAGAGCCTCCCCGGGCCCAGGAGGACCCCCGTCCCCAGCCCACGGACCCTCGGCTGGCTTGCGGGACAGGGGGCTGCCGCACCCTGGGACACAGCCGCACCCTGGGACGGAGCTCCAGCGCCGGGCCCGGGCCCAGCATCCGAACCATAGCCAGGCCGGGGAGAGCATCCCCGGGCCCCCCGGTGGACTCCCTGTCCCCAGCACCCGGACCCTCGGCTGGAACCAAGGAGGGTTAAGCCCAGGCCACATCCTTTCCCCGGCGGCCTGCCTGGGGAGCCCATTTTTTCAACTATTAAGCCCCCACGTATTGGGGGCTTACAGAACTCTGGGGGAGGACAAAAGTCAGAGATAGCCCGGTCGGCCGGCAGGCCGGCCATCTGGTCACCCGGCCCGCAGGGCCATCTGGTTGCCCGGCCCGCAGGGCCATCTGGTCGTGCAGCAGGGCGACCAGATGGCCAGGGACCACCCAGCCCCCAGGTGGCCTGGGAGGGTGCCGTGCCCAGTCGCCCTGGCAGTCCGGCGAGGTTGGCCCGGCGCTCCGAGGCAGCCACTCGGGAGGGTTCCTTCCCCGGTGCTGCTCCTCACCCGACCTGCGCGGGAGCGGTGGGAAGGGGAGTCGAGGCCATCTGGTCACCCTGCCGAGCAGCGAGGGACGGTGGCCCCCGCCCCCGTGCCCCGTTGGGGCAGGGACGGGAGGCGGAAGCCCCCGTGCCGGAAGACACGTGGTGGAGGCAGCCTCCCGCTGGCCCGAGTTGCCCCCTTCCGCATCCCTCCCGCCGGCCCGGCGGCAGAGGGACCCACCCCTGGGTGTGGTGGAGGAGGGCGTCCGCGGGCACCCATGCACGGAGAGAGATAAAGGCTTGGCTCAGAGGATGACTTTCAATAGATCGCAGCGAGGTAGCTGCTCTGCTACTTACGAAACCCTGACCCAGAATAGGTCGTCTACGAATGATTTAGCACCGGGTGCCCCACGAACATTCGGTGCACTAAGGGCGATGGAGGCGGCCCCCTTCCGGTCCCCAAGCGAGCGGCTCTACGCACCGGCCCCCCGAGAGAATCCGGCTATCCCAGGCCAACCGAGGCTCCACGGCACTGCGGTATCGTTACGGTTTAGGGGGGATTCTGTCATAATCCCACAGATGGTTGCTTCGCCCCATTGGCTCCTCAGCCAAGCACATACACCAAATGTCTGAACCTGCGGTTCCTCTCGTACTGAGCAGGATTACTATTGCAACAACACATCATCAGTAGGGTATGTAGGAGAGTAGGGTCTGCTTTCTATGTTCACCCCCACTTTTTGCTTTTGCTCTACTGGTTTTCGACTTAGATGTGGCTGTGGGCCTGCTAATCAGACCCACAGCCCTGCTGTTCTCTCTCTAATTTAATACTATGTACTTTAGGTGCATAACCCAATTGGATAGGATCACCTTATTGGCCCCTGTACAGTGTACCTTAGGTACCCAGGGCATAGGTGTACCCTAGGCCTACCAGGGGCTACAGCATGTATTATGCCACCCCTGGCCTGGCCTTCCATTATGACACAACTGGCTGATCACTCAGCTGGGGCAAGGTTGTGTAATCACCCCTTGCTTAGGTGTAGTATTCCTATACCTACCTTATATATAGACACATGTGTACCTATCAGCCACTCCTATGGCAGGCCTTAACAATCCTGGAGGCAGAGTTCTTGGTAACATGTGAGATAGTGCTCTAGCATGAGCTGAGCCCGTCTGCAGCTTCCGGAACCATATCCTTATAGCTGTTCTATGATATAGCCTACCATATACTCTTAAAGTGCCTTATAATCTTAAACGGTTATGGTAACTATGGTTTGGCTTTATCAAAACATGTCGTGTAAGGTGTCTAACACTTTGGAATAATACCCCCATCCCATTTCTGGTGATGAGGATATTATCCCTCCCTTCTAGAGGGAGAAGACGCTGCCTGGGGCACACAAAGTGTCCCATGCATAGTCCAGTTCAAACCGGTGCTGGGGCACTCCAGCCCCAGTCCTGGTGCGAAACTGGACAAAGGGAAGGGGGTGTAACCACCCCCCTCCCAGGTCCCACCCATAAGGCGTGACCTAGCAGGCAACCCAGCCCCCCAGATTAGTATAAGTGTGGTAGCTGGGCCCCAGGAGATTAGATTATCCTGAAGCTGCAACTTGAACAGAATCTCTGGACCTTCGACATTCGACGAAAGAAGAAGACTGAAGAATCTCCCTTGTGGCCAAGGAGTGGCCACCCTGTGCGAACAGGCACCATCAAGAGACTTACCCTTTGCTTTGCTGAAGTTCTACGAGGGACCGACTGCAGAGCCTGACCAGAGCCTTGACTTCCAGACTTCTCCGACCCTGATCCACATCCACAGCCGAGCTGAGATCCGTGGAGGCGACGAGAGATGTGGGACCGGCTACCTGGGAAAAGTGGCGAGTATCTTCCAGCGCAGCTTCTGAGGCATCCTCGAGGTTGTGCACCGGGGATTGAGAAGCCCCAACCCCAAGCACCATCTGCACCGAAGATCAGCCCTCCACACTCCACGAGTCCTGCGTGGAGCCCTTCTGCATTTTCCTTCTTGCCGCGTCTGTCCGGTTGCTTGCCCGTTGGCTAGCAACCTTTGCGACGACACACCTTCAATTTTCCACTGCTGATTTGGCTCCTCCAGACTGGCTCCTGCTCCTCTGTAAGCGAGAAGCACCCCAGACCTTCCTGGTCTGCACCAGAAGCAAGTCCTCCATTCTTCGTGGGTTCCGCTTGCCAAGGCTTGGTGACGCCACAGACAGCAATACTCTTCGTGGGACAGCTCGCCTCCTGGTCCTGGTCGTCCTCGACGTCTCCTGGTACCCGTGGCTGCCTCGACAAGCTTCACCTCTTCACCTGCAATCTCCCGACATGGCCTGGTTCCTTCCTGGTTCCACGTGGTCACTGGCTAGTGACCCAGACTCTGTCCCTTCTGCTTGCAGGTATCCTTCCTTGTTGATCCCGGCCTTGGGATCCACCGAACATTCTTCACTGACTGCCTGTCAGCATCTTTCCTTCAGGCATCCATAGGAGTCGACGATGAAACCCGACGCAAGTTCACACCTATGCACCCGCAGGCCATGGGCTAGGTAACTTGGGTACTCCGGTGCTCATCAGGGTATTGACTATCCTAGTGTCTAGTTCTCAAGTCTCGACTTCCTAGCTACTCCAGAAGTGTCCTAAATCTTATTAATTCTAAACTGTACTATTTCTATCGATTATACGCATTACGCATGAGTGTTTCCACTCTGCACCTGAATCCCGTGGGCCTCCCACTTCCTAACCTTGGGTAGTATAGTGTAGCCCCAGCGATTCCCTTGGCCTAGGCCTATCCTATTTCTGTGACAGTGGTCCTTATACCACTTACTTAGTATATGGTTTGTGTGGCCCCTAGGGCCTAACTGTATTACTTACCTGTGTGACTTAATGTATGCTTAAATAAGACTGTGTTGTACTTACCTCGAATCTCATAAAGAGTGCTGAGGGTTTGACTAGAATAAATACACTTTATTTTATATATATATCTGTTTTGGTGTCCTTTCATTTGGTATTCAAGGGATTACATATGGTATAACAGCTGGCTTCACATGCCATTCAGAGTTTAGCCTAAGACTGCTCTTGTCCATGCTACCACTAGGATAGCTGGTCTATAAGGTTGACTTTACAACCAATCACCATAAGGGTTGTTTGGACTGATATAAGGTGTACACTAGAACTAGTGACATCATACATCAGGCCAACTTCTCACATTGGTGAGCAGCGGTTGGGATCTGAGCTTGCTGTTGTAATACCATTGTAATCTTGAGATACTAAATTGAAAGATCACACAGATATTGTTTAGGTACATATAACATAGATTATAAATACTTAAGTCCTACTGGACTTATTTGTTGTAGGGCCTAGCACACCCTGACTACAACTACTAGAGAGGTTTAGTAGATACAACTAGTGTAGGTAGGTGCACACACCACACCCTCACTAGATCATGTCTCTGGGAGGAGATCAAGTAGATTCTCTCTCAGGAGGGGTAGGTCTTAGAAAGATCCCCTCTAGATATGATACCCTAACTTTTCAGGAGATGAGACAATTGTGTACCTCCAGAAAGTTAAAACAGGGTGCAAACATTCATTCAGCTAGTAGAGATCCTAGAGGAGTATGATGCTCTTAGGGCCTCCCAGGTTGGTACCCTAGGTACAGGTGAGGGTCTACCCGCTACAGATGAGTCAGATGGGACTTCAGATGAGGAGGTAGACAGCCAGGTCAAAGTTAGAAGACTTAGCCAGGCTAATTTAAGCTTACATGGGAGTCCGCATGGGGTCCCCCCATTCAGGCCCCCAAGTGGACTTAACCAGAGAAACAGGAGAGACAGATCCCCTTCAAGGGAATCCATCCACTCCCATGTCTCTAGCATCTCTAATGCCTCTTCTCACAGGGGAATGACTTCCCCCCAGAGAAAAGAGCATGAAGCCAGAATGAGGGAAGCTAATCTAAGGATTGAGAGGGAAGAACTTGCCCTTGCCAAAGAGAAGCTTGCTCTGGCTAGAGAGCAGAAGTTAAGTGGGTTAGAACCCACTGGTGGCAGCAATATCCCTAAGGATAGAGACAGGACCTATGATAATAGAAACCTGAGCAAGATTGTACCTCCCTACAAGTGTGGGGATGACATCCACAAATGGATAACTGCTTTGGAGAGAGCTTGCAAAGTACAGCAGGTACCCCAAAGTCAGTGGGCAGCTATCTTGTGGCTCTCCTTCTCTGAGAAAGGTAGAGACAAGCTCCTCACAGTTAGTGATGAGGATGCTGACAATTACACTGTCCTGAAGAGTGCTCTAATTGATGGGTTTGGCCTAACCACTGAACAATTCAGGTTGTTGTTCAGGGATACCCAGAAGACACAGACTCAGGACTGGACTGACTTTGTAGATTGTGCCACTAAGGCTTTGGAAGGCTGGCTATTGGGAAGTAAGGTTAAGGACTATACAGGATTGTGTAATTTGATCACGAGAGAACAAATCCTTAACAACTGTCAAAACCAGCTACTGCATCAACACGTGATTGATTCTGATCTGTCTTCTCCCCAAGTATTGGGAAAGAAGGCAGATAGATGGGTCAGGACTACAGTTAAGCAGAAAAACCAGAACCAGGGCGGTGATCAGAAAAATGCAGACCAGAAGGGTAATGATCAGAAACAAAAACGCCAGAAGTCTTCACCAGGCCCCCAAAACGCTCGGGGAAGGGTGGTCCCAAAAGGATAAGAAGAAAGATGGCCAAAAGAAACCATGGTGCACCTATTGTAAGTCAAACTCACATTGGTTTAGTGAGTGCACCAAAAAGGATAAGCCCCCAGCCACCATTGCCCCTAAGGCAACTGTACCCCCTAGTTCAGCTGTAAGTGGTGGTTCCCAGCAAAAGGGTGTAGTAGGGTTAACCCTGGGAACTGAGGAGGATTCTGGCCTAGTCAGGATACCTACTCAGGCTGTTCTGATCTGTGATGGGGACATAACTTTGTCCTCTACTATAGGCCCCAGTAACCTGGGCAAGTACAGACAGACTCCTTTTATCAACCAGAGAATGGCTCAGGCCTACAGGGACACTGGGGCTAGTGTCACAATGGTGACACCTGCCTTTGTGGACCCTGGACAGATCATGCTAGGTGAGAATTACCTAGTGACCAACGCTAGCAATGCCACTACTTCCCATAGTGTGGCAATTGTTAACTTCTCCTGGGGAGGGGTAACTGGCCTCAAGAAAGTTGTTGTTAGTTCAGACCTTCCAGTGGAGTGTTTACTGGGCAATGATCTTGAAACTTCAGTTTGGTCTGAAGTGGAGTATAGGACCCATGCAGAAATGCTGGGGATAGATGCATATGTCCTTGCTGTGACCAGGTCACAGGCCAAAAAGTGCAACACTGAACAAGTGCTGGATCCTGGAACCATGGACCAGTCACAACCCAAGAGAAAGAGCAGTAGGGTAAGGCTGTGCCTTCCCCCCTGCCTCAGGTACTGGATCAGCCCTCACAGGAGAATGATTCTGAGAGCCCTGAAGGAACTGTCCTAGAAGAACTTGAACCTGATCAGGTTGAGTTTCTTGGGACAGGGGGACCTTCAAGGGCAGATCTGAGGCAGGCACAATTAGACTGCCCCTCTCTTGAACCCCTCAGACAGCAGGCTGCTGTTGAGGCTGCAGGGAATGCTCAAGGTACCCATAGAGTGTATTGGGATGAAGGGCTGCTGTATTCAGAGGCTAGAGACCCCAAGCCTGGTGCATCCAGGAGGTTGGTCATACCACTGAAGTTCAGAGGCTTCCTTCTTACCTTGGCCCATGATATTCCCCTTGCAGGACACTTAGGCCAGAACAAGACTTGGGACGGGCTTGTCCCCGACTTTCACTGGTCTCATATGTCAGAAGATACCAAGGAGTTTTGTCGCTCCTGTGTCACCTGCCAAGCCAGTGGCAAATCAGGTGGCACCACAAAGGCCCCCCCTCATACCACTACCTGTGGTGGGGTTCCCTTTGAGAGAGTGGGCATAGATATTGTAGGACCAATGGACCCACAAACAGCATCTGGGCACAGATCCATACTGGTGATAGTGGACCATGCCACCAGGTATCCAGAAGCTATTCCCCTAAGGACCACAACAGCTCCTGTTGTGGCAAGGGCCCTACTTGGAGTATTCTCCAGAGTGGGCTTTCCAAAGGAGGTCATTTCTGACAGAGGTGCCAACTTCATGTCAGGATATTTGACTGCAATATGGAAGGAGTGTGGTGTGAACTACAAGTTCACCACACCCTATCACCCACAGTGCAATGGGCTTGTGGAGAGATTCAACAAGACCCTAAAAGGGATGATAAAAGGTTTACCAGACAAGCTTAGGCGAAGATGGGACATCCTTTTACCCTGCCTTCTGTTTGCTTACAGAGAGGTCCCACAAAAGGGGGTTGGCTACAGCCCTTTTGAGCTTTTGTTTGGGCATCCTGTAAGAGGACCCCTATGTTTAGTAAGGGAAGGATGGGAGAGACCTCTCAGACAACCCTAACTTGATATAGTGGATTATGTACTTGGTCTCCGCTCCAGGATGGCAGAGTATATGAAGAAGGCTTCTAAAAACCTTGAGGCAAGCCAAGAACTCCAAAAAGCTTGGCATGACCAAAAGGCTGTGCTGACTGTTTACCAGCCAGGGCAGAAAGTGTGGGTGTTGGAGCCAGTGGCCCCAGCAGCACTCCAAGAAAAATGGTCTGGACCCCACACTATTGTTGAACAAAAGGGAGAAGTCACCTACTTGGTGGACCTTGGGACTCCCAGAAGTCCCCACAGGGTGCTTCATGTCAACAGATTGAAGGCATATTGTGACAGGGCAGACATGGGCTTACTCATGGCTACAGATGAGGGGCAGGAGGAAGAGAGTGACCCTCTCCCAGACCTGTTGACTCAGAACCCTGATGATGGCTCAGTTGATGGTGTGGTCTTTTCTGACAGCCTCACTGTCCATCAGCAACAGGACTGCAGACAAGTTCTGCAATCCTACAGACATATGTTCTCTCTGACCCCAAGTCAGACAAACTGGTGCATCCATGAGGTGGACACTGGTGACAGTCTGCCTGTGAAGAGTAAAATCTACAGGCAACCTGACCATGTCAGGGACTGCATAAAAGTTGAGGTACAAAAGATGTTGGAGCTGGGAGTCATTGAACCTTCAGAGATCCCTTGGGCTAGTCCTGTAGTTCTTGTGCCAAAACCTCACACCCAAGATGGTAAGAGAGAGATGAGGTTTTGCGTGGACTACAGAGGTCTCAATGCTGTCACTAGGACAGATGCCCACCCAATACCTAGGGCAGATGAGCTCATTGACAGACTGGCAGCTGCTAAGTTTTTGAGCACATTTGACCTGACAGCAGGCTACTGGCAGATCAGACTAGCTGAGAATGCAAAGGCCAAAACTGCTTTCTCAACCCCAGGAGGACATTATCAATTTGTGGTAATGCCCTTTGGTTTGAAGAATGCACCTGCCACTTTCCAAAGGCTGGTGAATCAAGTCCTTACTGGGTTGGATGACTACTGTGCAGCTTATCTTGATGATATTGCTGTCTTTAGCTCCACCTGGGAGGATCACCTGGTCCACCTGAGGAATGTTTTAGAGGCCCTGCAAAAGGCAGGCCTCACTATCAAGGCCACTAAGTGCCAGATAGGGCAGAGCAAGGTTGTGTACCTGGGCCACCTAGTTGGTGGGGGTCAGGTTCAACCACTGGAGAGCAAGATCCAGACCATAAAGGACTGGACTCCTCCAACTACCCAGACTCAGGTCAGAGCTTTCTTGGGCCTGACTGGGTACTACAGAAAGTTTGTTAAGAACTATGGGTCCATTGTGACACCACTTAATGACTTGACCTCCAAGAAAATGCCAAAGAAAGTTCAGTGGACAGTAAGCTGTCAAAAAGCATTTGATGACCTGAAGCAGGCCATGTGCAGTGCACCTATTCTGAAAAGTCCAGACTACTCCAAAGAGTTTATTGTCCAGACAGATGCTTCTGAGTTGGGTGTGGGAGCTGTTCTTTCACAACTTAATATAGATGGTCAAGACCAGCCCATTGCTTTTATAAGTAGAAGGGTGACCCCTAGAGAGAAACGTTGGTCAGCTATTGAGAGGGAGGCCTTTGCTGTGGTTTGGGCCCTGAAGAAGCTGAGGCCATACATGTTTGGCACTCACTTCAAAATTCAGACAGACCATAAGCCCCTCTTGTGGCTAAATCAGATGAAGGGTGAAAATCCCAAACTTCTTAGGTGGTCCATTTCCCTACAGGGGATGGACTTCGCAGTGGAACATAGACCTGGGACTGACCATGCCAATGCAGATGGACTCTCCAGATATTTCCACTTAGAACATGAAGACTCAACTGGTCAAGGTTAGTTTAATGTCCCTAAGTTTGGGGGGGGGGGGTTGTGTAGGAGAGTAGGGTCTGCTTTCTATGTTCACCCCCACTTTTTGCTTTTGCTCTTCTGGTTTTCGACTTAGATGTGGCTGTGGGCCTGCTAATCAGACCCACAGCCCTGCTGTTCTCTCTCTAAATTAATACTATGGGGCATATCAACAAGGGCTTTATCTCTGCTTTTTTGGCTTTAAAAGCCAAAAAAGGAGAGATAAAACTAGCGCCCTATCAACAACAGGGTTGCTAACATGCAAATTTGCATGTTAGCACCCATTTACTCTACGCATCTCCTTGCATCTCTAATGAGATGCAAAGGGGGCATTCCAGAGTAAAATAATAGGAGAAATGTCGCTAAGCGACATTTCTCCTATTATCAAGAATGTCGCTAACCCTGTTAGAGACAAAAAAAGCAGCGCTAACCGCGGTTAACGCTGCTTTTTTCCGTCTGGTATTTTTCAGACTTAGCCATGATATCCAATGGAAGGAGGATATCATGGCTAAGTTTGCCTGTCCCTATCGACAAGGTAACGTGAGATTATCGCTGGGTTTCCAGCGATAATCTCACGTTAGCCTGTTAGCGTGAGGATTTTTATCGCTATTGAGATAAGCGTTGATAATAGCACGCTATCTCAGCGATAAAAATTCACTCTAGCTGGCGATAATTATCCTAGCGCTAAGTGCGCTTAGAGATAATTATCGCCGGTTGTTGTTGATATGCCCCTATGTACTTTAGGTGCATAACCCAATGGGATAGGATCACCTTATTGGCCCCTGTACAGTGTACCTTAGGTACCCAGGGCATAGGTGTACCCTAGGCCTACCAGGGGATGCAGCATGTATTATGCGACCCCTGGCCTGGCCTTCCATTATGACACAACTGGCTGATCACTCAGCTGGTGCAAGGTCGTGTAATCACCCCTTGCTTAGGTTTAGCATTCCTATACCTGCCTTATATATAGACACATGTGTACCTATCAGCCACTCCTATGGCAGGCCTTAACAATCCTGGAGGCAGAGTGCTTGGTGACATGTGAGATAGTGCTCTAGCATGAGCTGAGCCTGTCTGCAGCTTTCGGAACCATGTCCTTATAGCTGTTCTATGATATAGCCTACCATATACTCTTAAAGTGCCTTATAATCTTAAACGGTTATGGTAACTATGGTTTGGCTTTATCAAAACATGTCGTGTAAGGTGTCTAACACTTTGGAATAATACCCACATCCCATTTCTGGTGATGAGGATATTATCCCTCCCTTCTAGAGGGAGAAGACATGTTGAAACCTACTTACCCGGTTAAAGTTAACCAGAGCCCCAGCATCACAAAATGGATGCTGCTGCCACGACACAAGTCTGACCTCCTGCTGCTGGGAGTGATCCCGGCACGGGAGGCTTGGACAATAGGTTTCCTGCCTTGGGAGGTGTGAGCACCACCCCAGACAGGCCTTAGTGTATTGGGGCAGGGAGGGAAGAAAGAAACGAGACACTGCCTGGGGCACACAAGGTGTCCCATGCATAGTCCAGTTCAAACCGGTGCTGGGGAACTCCAGCCCCAGTCCTGGCGCGAAACTGGACAAACGGAAGGGGGTGTAACCACCCCCCTCCCAGGTCCCACCCATAAGGCGTGACCTAGCAGGCAACCCAGCCCCCCAGATTAGTATAAGTGTGGTAGCTGGGCCCCAGGAGATTAGATTATCCTGAACCTGCAACTTGAACAGAAACTCTGGACCTTCAACATTCGACGGAAGAAGAAGACTGAAGATTCTCCCTTGTGGCCAAGGAGTGGCCACCCTGTGCGAACAGGCACCATCAAGAGACTTACCCTTTGCTTTGCTGAAGTTCTACGAGGGACCGACTGCAGAGCCTGACCAGAGCCTTGACTTCCAGACTTCTCCGACCCTGATCCACATCCACAGCCGAGCTGAGATCCGTGGAGGCGACGAGAGACGTGGGACCGGCTACCTGGGAAAAGTGGAGAGTATCTTTCAGCGCAGCTTCTGAGGCATCCTCGAGGTTGTGCCCCGGGGATTGAGAAGCCCCAACCCCAAG
>NC_140579.1:390016281-390031281 GCF_964204655.1 Triturus cristatus | reverse complement strand
AGAGGGTGGGGGCCACCAGTCTGGAGCAGAAAGCCTCGCAGAAAGAGGAACTGAATATGTGTTGGGTCAGACCTGCCAGACCTGCCATCAGCCTGTAATACACTAAAATGGCAGAGCTATGGTCAACTTAACAAAGGCCTATATAACATATAAAAGGGCCTACACAGCACGGTCAAGTGGGAGGGATGTCTCAGGACAACTATATGGGACAATCAGTCCCTTTCTCAGAACAGCTATAAGGACATGGTTCCGAAAGCTGCAGACAGGCTCAGCTCATGCTAGAGCACCATCTCACATGTTACCAAGCACTCTGCCTCCAGGATTGTTAAGGCCTGCCATAGGAGTGACTGACAGGTACACATGTGTCTATATATAAGGGTAGATATAGGCATACTATATCTAAGCAAGGGGTGATTACACGACCTTGCCCCAGCTGAGTGATCAGCCAGTTGTGTCTGATTGGAAGGCCAGACCAGGGGTGGCATAATACATGCTGCAGCCCCTGGGAGGCCTAGGGTACACCTATGCCCTGGGTACCTAGGGTACACTGTACAGGGTCCAATAAGGTGATCCTTACCAATTGGTTATGTACCTAGGGTACATGGAGTCCATTTTAAAGAGAGAGCAGACAGCCTGAGACCCTGAATAGCAGGATCTCAGGCCAACTAAGTCGAAAAACCAGCTAGACACTAGGCAAAAAGTTGGGGGTAACCATAGTCAGATATCCACCTACCTACACAACCCCCCCCAAACGAAAGGAGATAAGGCTGTCCTTGACAAGGTAAGCCTCTATTGCCTAAGTGGCCATATAAGGAAGAACCAGCACTGGCATGGTTACCCCCTGTCTCATGGTCCACTAAGCAATCCCTCACCCTAAAGGTATCATAGGGTCTCCACCATAGGGAATCTCTACCTTTGGTGTGTCTTTGCAAAGTAAAAGGCTGGTGTTGAGATGGAGTACTGAAGTGAGTGTCCTCAAAGTGAGGCCTCAGCTTCCTCCAATCATCCTCCACCATGGATGCCTTTCTTTCTTTCACTGAGTTGCACTGTGCTCTCAGGGTCAGCCTCTGGCTACCTAAAGCTGGAGGCTGGGTCCCTTTTGTGGGCTTACTGGAGGGACAGGTCAGGTTTGGGGCCCTAAGGTCCCATGTTTGCCTGTACCCAGCAGAATCCCTCTGGGGGAGGTCCCTGACTACCTGTAAAGGGGATCCCTCAGGAATGTATTTAACCATCACCTGGCTAGGGCTTCTAGCCAGGCAATCCTCATTCTTTTGATGGGGGGGGTTCTTGTGGACAGGGGCCCTCTTGGGGTCCACTGGCCTCCCTGACCTCTGCAGCCCTGGGCTGACTGAGGCAGGGTAGAGAGAGGCAGGCTACCTGCACCAGACTGGGTCACACCTTGGAAGGGGCCACTGACATCAGAGGCTCTGCCAGGCCAGGCCTGGCTACCTCTGGGGCACTTCCTTCACAAGGGGTGAGGTCAGGTCCCTGACCTTTTCCTAATGTCTGGGGAGAGGGAGACTTTTCTTCCTCCCCACTACTCTCTGTTTGTGTGGAGTGATCCATAGTTTCAGGCTTCACTACACCTATGTCAGTCTGAGTATGGGCTGAGACCATTACAGCCTTGTCAACCTTTTCAGGGAGGCACTCAGTTTGGGTTTGAGCTGTGACTGTCACAGCTCTGCCAATCTCTACAGGGAAGTCTGTCTTTGCCTGGGCTGTGGCTACCACTGCCCTTCCAACCTTTTCAGGGAGGAAATCTACTTGGACAGGGGTTGTGGCTGGCAAAACCCCACTACCCTTTTGTGAAAGGCCTACCATTTTAGAATGGGTGTCTTGTTCAACTCCAGCCCAAGCTGAGAGTTCTAAGTCATTCCCCAGTAAGCAGTCCACAGGCAAGGTTGGAGACACTGCCACCCTTTTAGGGCCAGTGACACCTCCCCAGCTGAGACATACCTCTGACATGGGATGACTGTTCTGTTTGCCATCAATGTTAGTTACCTGGTATGAGAAACCAGGCAAAAGCTGCTCAGAGGGAACTAGCCTATGGGCCACCATAGTGATGCTGGCTCCAGTGTCTCTGTAGGCCTCAGCTTTTCTACCATTGATGTAGGGCTCCTGTCTGTACCTACCCAAAGTGTTGGGACAGGCAGTGAAGTTGGCAAACCCCATGCCACCATCACAGACAAGAGTAGCTGCTGTAGGGGAATTGGCTAAGCCAGAGTCCCCCTGTGTTCCCCAAGAAAACCCAACCAAATTTTTGGTGGCACTCCCACCACCTGGGGGATTACTGCTGACAGTAATAGGTGGTGTGACAGGAGTAGTTGGAGGAACAGTTTTGTTTTTAGCCTTTGGGCAACTGCTGTCAGTTTTCCAATGCCCAGGAGTTTTACACTCATGGCAGTAAGGCTTTTTAACTGTGGCAGAGGAGGGAGCTTGGGACCCACCACCCTGTGTGGAGTTTTTGGGCCCTGAGGAAGATTTCTCTTTTGTTTTGTCCCCACCCTTCTCTTGAGGCTTGGTGGTATCTTTCTTTTGGTCACCACCCTGATTTTTAGGCCTAATCCTGGTCCTGACCCATTTATCTGCCCTCTTTCCCAATTCTTGGGGAGAGGTCAAATCTGAGTCTACCAGGTGTTGATGGAGAAGCTGGTTCTGACAATTACTAAGGATCTGCTCCCTCATAATCAAGTTGTACAATCCTGTATAGTCCTGCACCTTGCTGCCAGTTAACCAACCTTCCAAAGCCTTAGTGGCACAATCCACAACATCAGACCAGTCCTGTGTCTGTGTCTTCTGGGTGTCTCTGAACAACAACCTATATTGCTCAGTGGTTAAGCCAAACCCATCTATCAGAGCACTCTTCAGGACTTTGTAATTGTTAGCATCCTCATCACTAACTGTGAGGAGCTTGTCTCTACCTTTGTCAGAAAAGGAGAGCCACAAGATAGCTGCCCACTGACTCTGGGGTACCTGCTGTACTTTGCAGGCCCTCTCCAAAGCAGTCATCCACTTGTGGATGTCATCCCCATTCTGATATGGGGGGACTATCTTGCTTAGGTTTCTATGGTCATAAGACCTAACCCTATCTCTAGGAATGTTGCTGCCACCAGTGGG
Organism: Triturus cristatus; assembly: GCF_964204655.1. Lineage (NCBI taxonomy): Eukaryota > Metazoa > Chordata > Amphibia > Caudata > Salamandridae > Triturus > Triturus cristatus. Next base: position 390,028,164 of record NC_140579.1, on the reverse strand, counting down.
TTCTGACCCACACAATTTTTGCTCTCTGGCCAGAGCAAGCTTCTCTTTGGCAAGGGCAAGTTCTTCCCTTTCAATCCTCAGTTTGGCTTCCCTCATTCTGGCCTCATGCTCTCTCCTCTGGGGGGAAGTCATCCCCCTGTGGGATGAAGCATTGGAGCTTCTTGAGTGATAGGAGTGGAGAGAGTCCCCTGAGGGAGATCTACCCCTTCTATCTCTCTTTTTAAGGTTACATGGGGGCCTGTAAGGGAAGCCCCCATGCAAGCTCCCATGTAAGCTTAAGTTAGCCTGACTAAGTCTTCTGACTGGGGTCTTGCTACTTCCCTCTTCCTCTGAGGTCTCTTCTAACTCATCTGTATCAGTTAAGTCAGGGGTCTCTTCTGTGGAGGGGAGGCCCTTATCTACAGCTATGGCACCATACTTGGCAGCTCTTTCAGCATCATAGGCCTCCAGAAGCTCCACTAGCTGTCTAAGGGTAGGGTTGGAACCCTGTTTTAATCTCCTGGAGGTACACAGTTGTCTCATCTCCTGGAAAGTGAATGCATCATATCTAGAGGGAATCTGTCCAGGATTCTCGTCTCCTGAGGGAGAATCAGTGTGATCTCCATTCAGGGACATGATTCTAGTGAGGGTGTGGTGTGTGCACCTACCTACACTAGTTGTATCTACTAAACCTCTCTAGTAGTTGTAGTCAGGGTGTGTTACTCCCTTCAACCTACAACAACTAAGTCCAGTAGGACTTAAGTATTATAATCTATGTTATATGTACCTACACAATATCTGTGTGATCTTTCAATTTAGTATTTTAAGATTACAATGGTATTACAACAGCAAGCTCAGATCCCAACCGCTGCTCACCAATGTGAGAAGTTGGCCTGATGTATGATGTCACTAGTTCTAGTGTACACCTTATATCAGTCCAACCAACCCTTATGGTGATTGGTTGTAAAGTCAACCTTATAGACCAGCTATCCTAGTGGTAGCATGGACAAGAGCAGTCTTAGGCTAAACTCTGAATGGCATGTGAAGCCAGATGTGATACCATATATAATCCCTTGAAAAGCAAATGAAAGGACACCACAACAGATATATATATCAAATAAAGTGTATTTATTCTAGTCAAACCCTCAGCACTCTTTATGAGATTAGAGGTAAGTACAACACAGTCTTATTCAAGCATACATTAAGTCACACAGGTAAGTAATACAGTTAGGCCCTAGGGGCCACGCAAACCATATACTAAAGAAGTGGTATAAGGACCACTGTCATGGAAATAGGATAGGCCTAGGCCTAGGGAATCGCTGGGGCTACACTACACTAGCAACAGTAAGGAAGTGGGAGGCCCACGGGATTCAGGTGCAGAGTGGAAACCCTCACGCGTAATGCGTAAAAGTCGATTGAATTATTAGCAGTTAGAAATTAACAGTTTAAGGACCCTTCAGAAGCAGCTAGAGAGTCGAGACTCGGAAACTAGACCCTAGGATAGTCACTACCCTTGTGAGCACCGTAGTACCCAAGTTACCTAGCCCACAGGCTGCGAGTGCATAGGTGTGAACTTGCGTCGGGTTTCGTCGTGGACTTCTATGGATGCCTGTAGGAAAGTAGCTGACAGGCGGTCAGTGAAGAGTGTCCGGTGGATCCCAAGGCTGGGATCAAGAAGAGAGGATACCTGCAAGCAGAAGGGACAGAGTCAGGGTCACTAGCCAGTGACCACGTGGAACCAGGAAGGAACCAGGCGATGTCGTGAAGATTGCAGGTGGAAGGTGAAGCTTGTCGCTGCAGCCACGGGTACCAGGAGACGTCGAGGACGACCAGGACCAGGAGGCGAGCTGTCCCACGAAGGCTCTTGCTGTCGGCGGCGTCGAAATTGAACTAGGACTCACCAAGCCTTGGCAAGCGGAACCCACGAAGAATGGAGGACTTGCTTCTGGTGCAGACCAGGAAGGTCGAGGGTGCTTCTCTTTTGCAGAGGAGCGGGAGCCAGTCTGGAGGAGCCAAACCAGCAGTGAAGATTTGAAGGTGTGTCGTTGTAGGAGAGTAGGGTCTGCAATCCTATGATCACCCAGATTTTTTGCTTTTGCTTCATTGGTTTACGACTTTCTCCGGCTGTGGGCCTGCCAATCAGACCCACAGCCTAGCTGTTCTCTCTCGAAATTAACACACATGTACGTTAGGTGCATCCACTAATTGGAACTGGGCCACCTTGTCAGTCCCTGTCTCAGCATACCACAGGTATCCAGGGCATCGGTGTACCCAGGGCCTACCAGGGGCTGAAGCATGTATTATGCCACCCCTGGAATGGCCGCCCAAATCTGACACAACTGGCTGCACGACAGCTGGGGCCACGTGGTGTAATCACCCGTTGCTGTAGGTGTAGTATTCCTACACCTAACCCTAAAATGGACACATGGATTCCTATCAGTCACTCCTATAGCAGGCCTTATCAATCCTGAAGGCAGAGTGCAGGGAATCATGTGGGACGGTGCTCTGGCGCGAGCTGAGCCCGTCGACGGCTTGCGGAACCAAGCCCTAATAGCCGTTCCATGGTGACGCGGGCCAACTACTTTTAAGGCATTATAATCCTTGCGGTTATTTGCTAACTTTGGCATCGCATCACCTATACATGTCGAGTAAGGTGTCATACGAATGGGAATACGAACCCCTCGCCAGTCCTGGTGACGGGGTTAGCATTCCCCCCTTTTAGAGGGACACGACATGGAAGTAACCTTGAACCCCGGTTAAAGTTGACTCAAGCCTCAGCATCACAAAATGGATGCTGCCACCAGACACAAGTCTGACCTCCTGCTGCTGGGGGACCTTCCAGCAAGGGGAGCTTGGACAAAGGGTTTCCTGTCGAGGGCGGTGTTAGCACCGTCCCAGACAGGGTTTGTGTATCCCAGGTAGGCAGGGCTGAAAGGAAGGTGACTGCAAGTGGCACCCCGGTGCTCACTGTGCATAGCCCGGCTCAAACCAGTTTCGGGGGCACACCAGCCCCTGAGCTGGCGCGAAGCCGGACAAAGGATAGGGGTGTAACCACCCCCCTCCTGGCTCCACCCATAGGTAGAACCTAGTCACGGGCCAGCCCCTTTCTCTTAGAATAAAGGTAGGAGCGAGTCCCCTTCCCAAATTGGATAATCGGATAATCAGATAATCGGATAACTCCGAATCACGAACTACTTTCCACGAAAGGAACTCTTGACTATTTCTGAAGACTCTCCCTTGTGGCTAAGGAGTAGCCACCCTGCACCAGCAGGCACCATCTAAGCGCTTGCGGTTTGCTGTAAGTCTCTCCTACGGATCAAGACTGCCCAGCTCGACGAGACCCGAGTTCCCGGCCATCTCTGACCTTTTACCTCCCTCATCAGCTCAGCTGAGAGTCGTAGGTGTGACGAGACCTGCGGGACCGGCTATCTTCAGAACCTGCACGACGCTTATCTAGCACGCCCACCGAGGGACCCTCGAGTGAGTGCACCTAGGGTTTGAGAAGCCCTAACCCTGAGCAGCTCCAGCATCGAAGTCTGCCTCCCCAGCATCCCCGAGATCTGCGTGGGGGCCCTTCCGCTCCTTGTTGTTCACCGCGTTGTTCGACCACTTGCCGACCGGCTTGTGGCCCTCTTCACGACGCACCACGATTGTTTCATCACTAGTCTGGTTGCTCCAGACTGGCTCTTGCTCCCCTTCAACAGAGGAGTACCACGGACCCTCCTGGTCCACTCCCGACGCCATCTTGACTCCCCCGCCTGGGTGGCCACTGCCAAGATCCGCTGCCCCTTCCTGGGCCCAGCATCATCGACAGCAGACACCTTCGGGGGACAGCTCGCCCTCCATCCTGGTCGCCGCCGCGCCTCCTGGTCCGAGGAACAGCCGAGTCCGACGTCACCCACTCACCTGGTCGAGGTGACTTCAGCCGGTACCCCCCTGGTACCCACACGATCGCTGGCTAGCGGTTGAGAACTGAGTCCCCTCTGCTTTCAGGTTTTCCTTCACCACCGATCCAGGCTTGGATCGCTCTGAACATCGTCACTGGTCGCCTGCCAGCAACTTCTTCTTTCAGGCTCCTGAGACTACACGAGGACTCCCGACATCTTGACGAACGTCACGCAGCCGCAGCCTCCGGGCTAGGTAACTCGAGCATCTCGGTGCTCCATCGCAGGTTCGCTCTACAAGTGTCCAGTTCCTTTTTCGTTTAGTCCCACTGATCGGATCACTCCGGAATCAGTATCTCCAGACTCTAACCATTCGCATTTCACTGTTAGTGTAGATGGTTTCTCGTGCCCCTCGGGCATTTGTGTAAATTGTGCAACTGAAGTATTTTCCTAAGAGTTTTGTAGTGTGCTTAGCTCCCTGACTCATAAAGAGCCAGGGTAGTCTTGTTATAAATAAATATCCTTTATTTTCATAACAACTTGTGTGGTGTCCTTTCACTTGGTGTTCAAGGGGTATATGTGATGGTAAACAGCTGACTTAACACGCCCTCTAGAGTTTAGCCTAAGACTGCTCGTATCCACGCTACTAGGATAGCTGGTCTAAAAGGTTGACTTACAACCAATCATCAATAAGGGTCGTTTGGAATGATACACAGTGATCACTAGAATAGTGAGCACTACATATCAGGCCAACTTCTCACATTGGTGAGCAGCGGTTGGGATTTGAGCTTGCTGTTGTTTTACCACACACGTATCCTAAGAATATCGCAGTGAAAGATCACATAAGTACCCAGGTACATATAACTTAACTTAGAATACTCCGAGTTCTACTGAACCGGCTGTTGTAGTGTAACAGGGCTTAGCACACCCTGACTACAACTCTTAGCAAGGGATCAGTAGGTAAACCCATAGTGTAGGTAGGTGCAACACTTACACCTCACTAGAAAAGCATGTCGGTCCACGGAGAGTCTGCAGGGACTCCCTTAGTGGTCAGTGACCCTCCACAGGTCGTGTCACGATATGCAACTCTTAGCTTCAAGGAGATGAGACAACTGTGTGCCTCCCGGAAGCTAAACCAGGGTTCTAACCCTACCATCGCAATACTGATAGGTCTCTTAGAGGCGTACGATGCTAGGAGGTCCTCTAACCCAGGTCCCCCCAGTGCAGATGGGAACATGCCTCCCTTAGAGGGAACCCTCGGTGACCCAGACCTCGACCTCCACACAGAGGAGGAGGACGAGGACGAGTTATCGGGAGACGAGGCAGACAAAGGTCCAGTGGTAGTCGGCAGGCTTACAAGGACCAACTTAAGCAGGCATGAGAATGGAACTGGGGGAGCCCCGGGCCCACGCTCAAGCAGGCTTAACCTTGGGAACGGACGAGCTAGGTCTCTCTCCAGAGGCTCTGGCAGATCGGTTCATACACATGTCTCTCAGGCACCTTCTCAGAGAGGAATGACTTCCCCTCAGAGGAGGGAGCATGAAGCGAAGATGCGGGAGGTCAATCTGAGGATCGAGCGGGAAGAACTTGCCCTCGCCAAAGAAAGACTTGCCTTAGCCCGAGAGCAGAAATTAAGTGGGTTAGATCCCACTGGTGGCAGCGTTCTCAATAGAGAGAAAGACAGGGGTATAGACACTAGACACCTGAGTAAAATAGTGCCCCCCTTTAAACAAGGGGACGACATCCACAAGTGGATAACTGCCTTGGAGAGGGCCTGCACTGTCCAGTGCGTCCCCCCAAGTCAGTGGGCAGCTATACTGTGGCTTTCCTTTGAAGGTAAAGGAAGGGACAAGCTCCTCACTACAAGAGCTGAGGATGCTAACAACTACCAAGTCCTGAAGAACACACTGATTGATGGGTTCGGCTTAACCACGGAACAGTACCGGGTGCTGTTCCGAGACACCCAGAAAATTCAGTCTCAGGATTGGGCTGACTTTGTCGATTGTGCCACTAAGGCTTTGGAAGGCTGGTTGCTGGGTAGCAAGGTTACTGATTACACAGGATTGTACAATCTTATCATGCGAGAACAGATTTTAAACAACTGTCAGAACCAATTGTTGCATCAGCACCTTGTCGACTCGGATCTGACCTCTCCCCAAGAATTGGGAAAGAAGGCAGACAGATGGGTCAGAACAAGGGTCAAGCAGAACCAGAATCAGAACCAGGGTGGTCAGAAGAAAGCAGACCAAAAGGGTAACAAGAACGAACAAAATGACCAGAAGTCTTCGACAGGTCCCCAACAAACCAAAGAGGGTGGGGGTAAGGCTTCACAGAAGAAGAAGACTCAAGAAGGCCAGTCAAAAAGGTGGTGCCAATACTGTAAAAGTAAGACTCACTGGTTTAGTGAGTGCACCAAGAAAGGAGGGCAAACTCCTACCACTGCAGCCCCTAAGGCACCTGCGCCCCCTAGTACAGTCAGCAGTGGTAGTGCGCCTCCCAAGGCATTAGTTGGGTTAACCTTGGGAACCGAGGGGAGTGACGACTTAGTCGGCACGCTCACTCAGGCCGTCCTTGTCTGTACAGGGGATATGGATATGTCCCCTGATGCCAGTCCCAATACTTTGGGCAAATACAGGCAGACACCTTTGATAAATGGAAGAGTGGCTCAGGCCTACAGGGACACGTGTGCCAGTGTCACCATGGTGACGCCTAACTTCGTGGACCCTGGACAGATCATGCTAGGTACCAGTTACCTAGTGACCAATGCCAGCAACGTCACTACCAATCACAGTATGGCAGTTGTTGATTTCTCCTGGGGAGGGGTAAGTGGCCCGAAAAAGGTTGTGGTTAGTTCAGACCTCCCCGTAGAATGTCTGTTGGGCAATGATTTGGAAACGTCACAATGGTCAGAAGTGGAGCAGAGGACTCACATGGAAATGTTAGGTTTGCCAGCACATGTCCTTGCTGTGACCAGGTCACAGGCCAAAAGATGCCCCACTGAACAGGTGCTGGATCCTGGAAGAACGGACCAGACACCTTCCAAGAAAAGGAGCAGTAAGGGTAAGGCTTCGCCTTCCCCCTTGCCCCAGGTCGTGGATCAAGTCTCTGAGGAGGCTGACCTTAAAGAACTGAGGGAAACTGAGCCGCAAGAGCTTGAACCTGGTCAGGTTGAGTTTCTGGGCTCAGGGGGACCCTCCAGGGAAGACCTGGGGAAGGCACAGTTAGACTGCCCCTCACTTGAACCCCTCAGACAGCAGGCCGCTGCTGAGGCTGCAGGGAACGCCACGGGTACCCACAAAGTGTACTGGGACGATGGACTCCTGTACTCTGAGGCAAGAGACCCCAAACCTGGTGCGACCAGGAGGCTGGTCATCCCCTTGTCTCTGAGAGGTTTCCTTCTCACCTTGGCCCACGAGATTCCCCTTGCAGGTCATTTAGGCCAGAATAAGACTTGGGACAGAATTGTTCCACACTTTCACTGGCCCCACATGTCCGAAGATACGAAGGAGTTTTGCCGCTCCTGTGTCACTTGCCAAGCCAGTGGTAAGTCAGGGGGCACGACAAAGGCCCCCCTCATACCACTACCAGTAGTGGGGGTACCCTTTGAACGAGTGGGGATCGACATTGTCGGACCAATGGAACCCCAGACAGCATCAGGGCACAAGTTTATACTGGTGGTGGTGGACCACGCCACCAGGTATCCTGAAGCTATTCCCCTTAGGACCACTACGGCACCTGTGGTGGCACGGGCCCTACTTGGAGTGTTCTCCAGAGTGGGCTTCCCTAAGGAGGTCGTCTCAGACAGAGGTGCAAACTTCATGTCGGGATATCTGACTGCTATGTGGAAGGAATGTGGTGTCAACTACAAGTTCACCACACCCTATCACCCACAATGCAATGGGCTGGTTGAGAGATTCAACCGGACCCTAAAAGGGATGATTCACGGACTACCTGAAAAGCTTCGGCGGAGATGGGATGTCCTGATACCCTGCCTCTTGTTCGCCTACAGAGAGGTCCCGCAGAAGGGGGTTGGCTACAGCCCTTTTGAGCTTCTGTTCGGACATCCTGTAAGGGGACCCCTTTGTTTGGTAAAGGAAGGATGGGAGAGACCTCTCAGAAAGCCGGCATCAAACATTGTGGACTATGTGCTCGGTCTCCGCTCGCAGATGGCGGAGTACATGGAAAAGGCGTCTAAAAACCTTGAGGCGAGCCAAGAATTACAGAAAGCTTGGCACGACCAAAAGGCTGTCCTGACGGTGTATCAGCCTGGACAGAAGGTGTGGGTGCTGGAGCCAGTGGCCCCAGCAGCACTCAAAGACAAATGGTCTGGGCCCCACACGATCATTGAGCAAAAGGGAGAGGTCACCTACCTGGTAGACCTGGGAACTCCCCGGAGCCCCCACAGGGTGCTCCACGTAAACAGGCTCAAGGCGTATGTCGACAGGGAGGGCATGGGCTTGCTCATGGCCACAGATGAGGGACAGGAGGAGGAGAGTGACCCTCTCCCGGACCTGCTCTCTCAGAACCCTGACGATGGATCAGTAGATGGTGTTGTCTTTTGTGGCAGCCTCTCTGGGCATCAACAAGAGGATTGTAAACAGGTTCTTCAATCCTTTCGACATATGTTCTCTCTGACACCCAGTCAGACCAAGTGGTGTACCCACGAGGTCGACACTGGGGACAGTCTGCCCGTAAAGAGTAAAATCTATCGGCAACCTGATCATGTCAGAGACTGCATCAAGACAGAGGTGCAGAAAATGTTGGAGCTGGGAGTCATTGAACCCTCGGACAGCCCCTGGGCTAGTCCCGTAGTGCTCGTGCCGAAACCTCACACCCAGGGCGGTAAGAAAGAGATGAGGTTTTGCGTGGACTACAGAGGTCTCAATGCGGTCACTAAGACCGACGCCCACCCGATACCAAGAGCAGACGAACTTATCGACCGGTTGGCCTCGGCCAACTACTTAAGTACGTTTGACCTGACAGCTGGGTATTGGCAAATCAGGTTAGCTGAGGAGGCCAAGCCCAAAACAGCATTTTCTACCCCGGGTGGGCATTATCAGTTCGTGGTAATGCCCTTTGGTTTGAAAAATGCACCTGCCACCTTCCAAAGGCTGGTGAATCGAGTGCTCACTGGGTTGGACGACTTCTGTGCGGCGTATCTGGACGATATCGCTGTCTTTAGCTCCACCTGGGAGGATCACCTGGTCCACCTGAGGAAAGTGTTAGAGGCCCTGCAGAAGGCAGGCCTCACTATCAAGGCCACCAAGTGCCAGATAGGGCAGACACAGGTTGTATACCTGGGCCACCTTGTAGGTGGAGGCCAGGTTCAACCATTGGAGAGCAAAATACAGGCCATCCAGGACTGGGCTCCTCCAACCACCCAGACTCAGGTTCGAGCTTTCTTGGGCCTGACTGGTTATTACCGGAAATTTGTCAGAAATTATGGATCCATTGTGACCCCGCTAAACGACCTGACAAGTAAAAAGATGCCAAAAAAAGTTCAGTGGACAGCAAGCTGTCAGAAGGCATTCGATGACCTAAAGCAGGCCATGTGCACAGCACCTATCCTAAAGAGTCCAGACTACTCCAAACCATTCATTGTCCAAACAGACGCTTCGGAGCTGGGTGTGGGAGCTGTTCTATCGCAACTGAATTTTGATGGTCATGACCAGCCCATAGCTTTTATTAGCAGGAGGCTGACCCCCAGAGAGAAGAATTGGTCAGCTATTGAGAGGGAGGCCTTTGCTGTGGTTTGGGCCCTGAAGAAGTTGAGGCCATACTTGTTTGGCACTCACTTCAAGATTCAGACCGACCATAAGCCCCTCTTGTGGCTAAATCAAATGAAGGGTGAAAACCCCAAACTACTTAGGTGGTCCATTTCCCTACAGGGGATGGACTTCACAGTGGAGCATAGACCTGGCACTGATCATGGCAATGCAGATGGGCTCTCCAGGTATTTCCACTTAGAGCAAGAAGACTCACCTGGTCAAGGTTAGCTTATTGTCCCAAAGTTTGGGGGGGGGTCATGTAGGAGAGTAGGGTCTGCAATCCTATGATCACCCAGATTTTTTGCTTTTGCTTCATTGGTTTACGACTTTCTCCGGCTGTGGGCCTGCCAATCAGACCCACAGCCTAGCTGTTCTCTCTCGAAATTAACACACATGTACGTTAGGTGCATCCACTAATTGGAACTGGGCCACCTTGTCAGTCCCTGTCTCAGCATACCACAGGTATCCAGGGCATCGGTGTACCCAGGGCCTACCAGGGGCTGAAGCATGTATTATGCCACCCCTGGAATGGCCGCCCAAATCTGACACAACTGGCTGCACGACAGCTGGGGCCACGTGGTGTAATCACCCGTTGCTGTAGGTGTAGTATTCCTACACCTAACCCTAAAATGGACACATGGATTCCTATCAGTCACTCCTATAGCAGGCCTTATCAATCCTGAAGGCAGAGTGCAGGGAATCATGTGGAACGGTGCTCTGGCGCGAGCTGAGCCCGTCGACGGCTTGCGGAACCAAGCCCTAATAGCCGTTCCATGGTGACGCGGGCCAACTACTTTTAAGGCATTATAATCCTTGCGGTTATTTGCTAACTTTGGCATCGCATCACCTATACATGTCGAGTAAGGTGTCATACGAATGGGAATACGAACCCCTCGCCAGTCCTGGTGACGGGGTTAGCATTCCCCCCTTTTAGAGGGACACGACATGGAAGTAACCTTGAACCCCGGTTAAAGTTGACTCAAGCCTCAGCATCACAAAATGGATGCTGCCACCAGACACAAGTCTGACCTCCTGCTGCTGGGGGACCTTCCAGCAAGGGGAGCTTGGACAAAGGGTTTCCTGTCGAGGGCGGTGTTAGCACCGTCCCAGACAGGGTTTGTGTATCCCAGGTAGGCAGGGCTGAAAGGAAGGTGACTGCAAGTGGCACCCCGGTGCTCACTGTGCATAGCCCGGCTCAAACCAGTTTCGGGGGCACACCAGCCCCTGAGCTGGTGCGAAGCCGGACAAAGGATAGGGGTGTAACCACCCCCCTCCTGGCTCCACCCATAGGTAGAACCTAGTCACGGGCCAGCCCCTTTCTCTTAGAATAAAGGTAGGAGCGAGTCCCCTTCCCAAATTGGATAATCGGATAATCAGATAATCGGATAACTCCGAATCACGAACTACTTTCCACGAAAGGAACTCTTGACTATTTCTGAAGACTCTCCCTTGTGGCTAAGGAGTAGCCACCCTGCACCAGCAGGCACCATCTAAGCGCTTGCGGTTTGCTGTAAGTCTCTCCTACGGATCAAGACTGCCCAGCTCGACGAGACCCGAGTTCCCGGCCATCTCTGACCTTTTACCTCCCTCATCAGCTCAGCTGAGAGTCGTAGGTGTGACGAGACCTGCGGGACCGGCTATCTTCAGAACCTGCACGACGCTTATCTAGCACGCCCACCGAGGGACCCTCGAGTGAGTGCACCTAGGGTTTGAGAAGCCCTAACCCTGAGCAGCTCCAGCATCGAAGTCTGCCTCCCCAGCATCCCCGAGATCTGCGTGGGGGCCCTTCCGCTCCTTGTTGTTCACCGCGTTGTTCGACCACTTGCCGACCGGCTTGTGGCCCTCTTCACGACGCACCACGATTGTTTCATCACTAGTCTGGTTGCTCCAGACTGGCTCTTGCTCCCCTTCAACAGAGGAGTACCACGGACCCTCCTGGTCCACTCCCGACGCCATCTTGACTCCCCCGCCTGGGTGGCCACTGCCAAGATCCGCTGCCCCTTCCTGGGCCCAGCATCATCGACAGCAGACACCTTCGGGGGACAGCTCGCCCTCCATCCTGGTCGCCGCCGCGCCTCCTGGTCCGAGGAACAGCCGAGTCCGACGTCACCCACTCACCTGGTCGAGGTGACTTCAGCCGGTACCCCCCTGGTACCCACACGATCGCTGGCTAGCGGTTGAGAACTGAGTCCCCTCTGCTTTCAGGTTTTCCTTCACCACCGATCCAGGCTTGGATCGCTCTGAACATCGTC
>NC_140579.1:390008781-390011281 GCF_964204655.1 Triturus cristatus | reverse complement strand
CGCCCGAGGCGCATGCGCGCGGGCAGCCGGTGAGACACCACGGACAGCCATGCGCAGCACGCAGCCAGGCGCCCCGGGACGGGCCCGGGGCGACCGGTCGCCAGGCCCCCTTCTCGGGGGGCCAGGCACGCCGGCGGCGTACCTCCGTGGCAGGACCCGGCCAGGGACCCTGCCAACGGGCGATCGGGGGGTCTGACCTTGTGGGGGGACGAAGGGGAAGCAGAGCTCACCCTGCGACGGCCCCAGCAGCGTCCTGGGGAAGCCCCGGGGCAATTGTCGATCAAGCGACCCTCAGACAGGCGTAGCCCCGGGAGGAATCCGGGGCCGCAAGGTGCGTTCGAAGTGTCGATGATCAATGTGTCCTGCAATTCACACTAATTCTCGCAGCTAGCTGCGTTCTTAATCGACGCGCGAGCCGAGTGATCCACCGCCAGGAGTCACAGGCAACTTTTCTAAAACGTTCGCCCACCTGCGGGTGCAGGGGAGGCGGGAGGAAGGCGACGCCGTCCATCCGTCGCCCGTGCGGCGAGATGGCACGGGCGCCCCGTTCAAGGCTTCCCCTCTAGGAGTCAGACAGCACCGTCATGGGGGGGAAAAACATTGCCAGGTGCTCGGCCCGGGAGCCCGCCCCACCCACCTGGGGGCGAGGGAGGGGGCTCCCGGAGCGACGGGAGCAGGCAGCCCCGCAGCCGCCGGTCCCTCCCGGGTAAACCCGGGAGGGACCACGCGAGTCTTCAAACCCCTCAGCCCGGCCACACGGGACCGGGTCGGACCGGGTACCTGGCAACGAGGGAGGGTCGCTCCACCTGCACATCAGCCGTCCGTCGCCGGATCGGCCCGAGCAGTGCCAGCAGAGGCTGGCGATCGGCCCACCCTCACCCTCGCCTGGGTCGGAGGTGCCGGAAGGGAAGAGCCAGGCAGCTCCCCATCCCGCACGCCTCCCACCGAGAGGAGCCGGGGTCCCCTCGCAGGCCCTCAGCCCCTTCTCTTCCAGGCCGCCCTGCCGCGCGAGAAGGGCCGCTCTTCGGACGCCTGAGACCCGGTCAGATCGGGCGTCCGAGGGCCGGGCCCTGTGCCTACGGTGCGTGCTCGCAGGAGGCGGGCCGAGGGCTTCGGGCTGGCGCCGTCGGTCGCTCGGGCTGCCACCCCAAAGCCTTCCCAGCCGACCCGGTGCCGGTCGCGGCGCACCGCCGCGGAGGAAATGCACCCTGCGGGGGCTGGGTAGGGCCCGGGCGCCGGTCCCGCGGAGGGGATCCGGAACTCCCGGGCCACCGACCTTCCCGCCGTGTTGAATCCTCCAGGCGGACTGCACGGACCCCACCCGTTTACCTCTCGACGGTTTCACGCCCTCTTGAACTCTCTCTTCAAAGTTCTTTTCAACTTTCCCTTACGGTACTTGTTGGCTATCGGTCTCGCGCCCGTATTGAGCCTTAGATGGAGTTTACCATCCGCTTTGGACTGCATTCCCAAGCAACCCGACTCCGAGAAGACCCGATCCCGGCACGCTGGGGGCCGCCACCGGCCTAACACCGTCCGCGGGGTGAGCCGTGATCAGAAGGACTTGGGCCCCCTGAGCGACGCCGGGGAGTCGGTCTTCTGTATGCCGCCGGGTGGGGATTCGGCGCTGGGCTCTTCCCTCTTCACTCGCCGTTACTGGGGGAATCCTGGTTAGTTTCTTTTCCTCCGCTTAGTAATATGCTTATATTCAGCGGGTCGCCACGTCTGATCTGAAGTCGTAGTCGGAAAGAAAACGCCGGAGCGTTCGGGGGGAGCCGGGGAAGGCCAGGCAAACCCTGCCGGAGCAGGGGGGGCCTGGCGTACCCGGCAGCGCGCGCCCTCTTTCCCCGGATCGCGTCTGGAGGGGTTTCGCCCTCGCCGGGAAGCCGGCCGCAGAGGAGGGCGCCCGAGGCGCATGCGCGCGGGCAGCCGGTGAGACACCACGGACAGCCACGCGCAGCACGCAGCCAGGCGCCCCGGGACGGGCCCGGGGCGACCGGTCGCCAGGCCCCCTTCTCGGGGGGCCAGGCACGCCGGCGGCGTACCTCCGTGGCAGGACCCGGCCAGGGACCCTGCCAACGGGCGATCGGGGGGTCTGACCTTGTGGGGGGACGAAGGGGAAGCAGAGCTCACCCTGCGACGGCCCCAGCAGCGTCCTGGGGAAGCCCCGGGGCGATTGTCGATCGAGCGACCCTCAGACAGGCGTAGCCCCGGGAGGAATCCGGGGCCGCAAGGTGCGTTCGAAGTGTCGATGATCAATGTGTCCTGCAATTCACACTAATTCTCGCAGCTAGCTGCGTTCTTAATCGACGCGCGAGCCGAGAGATCCACCGCCAGGAGTCACAGGCAACTTTTCTAAAACGTTCGCCCACCTGCGGGCGCAGGGGAGGTGGGAGGAAGGCGATGCCGTCCATCCATCGCCCGTGCGGCGAGATGGCACGGGCGCCCCGTTCAAGGCTTCCCCTCTAGGAGTCAGACAGCACCGTCATGGGGGGGAAAAACA